>NC_073696.1:120022310-120175492 GCF_029784165.1 Wyeomyia smithii | reverse complement strand
TGTCCACGTGGTATGTGGATGGCCCCTCAATTAAAATTGGAGATATTATTGACAAAACTACGTAAGGGACCGTTCAATAATTACGTAAGCAAATAGGGTAGGAGGGGGGTTGTGCAATTTTCTAACAAGGGAGGGAGGGGGGTGAATGATTATCTTATGCAAGAAAAACATTGTTAATGCAGCTGTTTAATTAACCATGTTTCATTGAAAGTGTGTACGGTAAAATTCATAAAAAGAAAATTACCTAAGGGACGATTAACTCGAATTAAAGACAGAAGAGGAAACGAAGTATTGTGCTTGCTTCAGGAAGATAAAACTAAAATAAAAATCTTTATATGCATTAAGATTTTACTAGGGGGGAGGGGGGTATCAAAAAATCTTACGATGTCTGGGGGGTTTGAAAAAGTGAAAAAATATGCTTACGTAATTATGAACGACCTAAAACACGCAAAAACATGAATATTCATGCCTAATTTGCCTGTAACCCAAAATCTAAAGCGATGACATATTGGTTTTCATACATTAAAATGTTCATAGATATTCAGTGAAGACTTTTGAGGGAAAAAACTTGTAGTCTGATGACTGAAAATAGAGATATTATCTACAAAACTACGAAGAATATGCAAAATCATAACCTGTTAGGCCGTTACAAATTTTATTTTCATTTTATGTCAACCCCCCCCCCCCCCCCCCCTTCAAAAATCTTGAATATTGGAAGGGGAAGAAAAAAAGCTCAAACCGTTTTGTTCATTTCGTTGGTTTTCCGACAGCATGAATGCTTAATTTAGCAACAAACAAGTCAGGTGACAGCGAGAGAGTGTCGTCGAAAGGCAAGCAAAATAAATAATAATAATAAAGTGTTTTTTTTCAACATTTATTTGAGTGCAAGTTACACACGTCATAACTTGCACACAAACTTTGATCAAAGATATTTCTTTTTCTCGTCTCGGTGTTATTTATTTTTTTTGCCACCCCCCTTTGCTAACTTTGATAACCTTGGACATAAAAAGAATTCGAAATTTGTATCAGCCTTATCATTAATTTGTAGCTAGATCAAAATGTAGAAACCAGAAATGATCCCCGTGAGCCATTTTTAATTGCAAGGTGGTGACTTCCGGTTTCTTGAAAATAGACTAGAATAGTATTTGACTGGTTTCTACAAAGGAGCCTAAACGTTCAAATACCACTCAATATGAGTATCAACAGATCTGGGATGATTTTCAGAATTGGAAACCTCAGGGGCCATTTCGAAATTCAATTTGCGACTTGCGGTTTCTAGACAACAACCAAAAAATGACCAACTATCGTCCAGGCCAGAAATCATGTTGTATTTTTAGACGGTAGTTTCAGATTTCTAAAAAAAACACCCTAAGATGGCCAATATACCAATCACTATGAGTGTATGTAACGTAATATTTCTTAAGTGGTGATAAAGAGGTAATTGAAATGTAAAAAACTCAACATCCCGAGCAACGCCGGTAACGTTGAACTAATTACATGTTATTTTTACAGCCATAACGGTTAGTTTGATCGGTTTAATGTTTTCGAAAAAGTCATAGATTACCGCAACTCTGAAATCTCAGTGAAAAACGTATTAAATGGGAAATGAAACCGAACATTAGCTGTACCGAATAAGCCTTTTGTGCTGAAAAAAAAACAGTTTTTGCGCTAAAGAGCCGTTTAATAAAGAATCGCGTCTCGGTTAAAAAAATTTCTCTGAATATTTTTCAGTTTTTCCTGATATTCCTGATCGGAAGATGAATTCCCCGATTTTCCAGGTTTTAAAATATCGGAAATATCTCTCATGGGAGATAATAACCTGGCGTGAGCTTTCTCACACGAAAGGACATTACGCACAATAACTACACAACGGATATCATTGGATTGTTTTTTTTTTACTGTGTGTCTCTCAAGCATATATCAAATGAGGGGAGCATCTAGGTAGGAAAGTAGATTACGTTGTTTGCTTTGCAACTCGAAAAGGAAAACGAAATAAATCCAGCCGCTCACCACGCGTGTTTGCTTTTCGAATGCTCAATATTATCTCAGCAGTGCGTACTGCGGTGTACTTCTGTGTATTCTGTGGTGTAAGCTATGGTGTAAGCAGCAAATTTATTATTTTTTTGCCAGCGACAGAAACACAGCACAAAGCAAAACAAAGAAGTTTGATGTAAACAATTGCTACACGCAGCGCTCATGCTAGACAAGAACTGAGAGGTAAATGTTCACTTCGCTCTTTCCTCATATTTAGGAGAATAACAAGCCTGCTTTCAATTTTACCGAAGACCGAATACCAATCAAAAAATTCCTGGTTCAATCTGGTTTGAATTTATTTTCGAAAAGTTTTACCTTTTCTTGTCGCACTTTTCTATGATAAGATAACCATCAATGTTAAGCTAAGCTTTTGTAGTATTTGTGAAAAAATAAATATAAGTTTTCGCCAGATCAAAAATGGTCAAATAAAATGGTTACCGGTTTTTTTGTGGAATGGCACTTTTTCCAACATAACGATTCTAAACATACAGCATTGAAAACTCGAAGATAGTCATGAAACGAAAATATAAAACTATTGGATTGGCCAGCACAGTCTCCAGATTCAAATCATAAAATAATCTATGATCATGAAAACTGGGGGCAAACATACCACACAGATTGAATATAGTTTTACGAAACAAAGGACAGGAAAATATTGAAAGTGAATTTTGCAACATCGAAGATCGCTTTTCTAATGAAACGGTAGAGAAATGAAGTTCGGTTGATATGTTTTGTTAACAGGATTATTGCTTCCTTGTTGGGAGTATTTCAGGGACTGATAGAGGACCACATTCGATGAAAAATACTCTCTTACGCATATGCTTTATCGTCAATCTACTCGGAACGTTGAATAACGATTAAATTTCCAAGATATTTTTCCAAAGAGGCTCCAACTTTAAGTGCATACCACCTAGAGAATTCTATTGGTTTCATTTGAAAACTGAGAAAAATTTCCACTAAAGACAGTCTTTTACATGTTTGAATAGAGGCAAAAAAGAACATTTTGGAAGCAAAAATGTTTAAAGATAGTACTGTTTTTTACGTATTGTGATGTTTTCTCACAAAAAGTCTTATGTTGATGCCGGCTCTCCACCAAACATTATAATTATAATTTTTCAAAAACTCAAACAGTTAGAGAGCCTATGTCAAAGAACGAACTGTTTGTAACGGTAAATTTGGGCTAATAAAATAACAATGTTAATCACGTTTTTTTGTGAGAAAACATCAAAAAACGCTGAAAATAGTACCGTGGAATTGGGTGAAATTGATCACCTGAAAATTCGTGATAAAAAATACTAATCAAAAGATACTGATCTTACAACACTAGGCAATATTTACATGTTCACATATTCACATACCTGTCAAAGTTAACCCTTGCATACACGGTACAATTTTACATATTCGAAAAATTCTTCTAACTCAGTCAAAACTCAATCAAATTTGATCAAACAAGTTTTCAAATAACAAAAATAAAGTACTGAATTTACTTAAAGTAATCTCAATTCAGGGTTATTTACGTTAAATTTAGAGAAGTGAGTGATGTTTGATAAAAATTAAAAAAATATAATTTTCAACAATGATTATTCCATACCATTAAAGTAGTACTGATGAATTCGCAGGAAACCACAAAAATTTTAATTTCAGAGCTAGAATGACTGAATTGAAATCGATATAACGATGATCAAATGAGAGCAAATTTAGCAAACTGCAGTTCGTGAACCAAAAAGAATAAATTTTAACAAGAAATATCGTTGTTTTCGTTTCCAAACTAGGGTAGGTGAGCCAGTTATGGCAAGTGCACCAGTTATGGTTATATCGCATAAGCGCAATGGTACCAGTCTTGGCAATACACCATTTAAACTCCATAGGCCATAACTGGTTCATGCCATAACTGGTACATTTTTTAGGTATTGCCATAACTGGTGCTTCTCCCCTAGCTGTGATCGATATTTTTAGTTCAAAAATCATCATTTATCATGAACATAAAAAAACACGTTTCCAATAAAATGTATGGATTTCATGGGTGATCAATTTCACCCCCATTTTTTGTTTTAAATATACCAGAACTTGTTATTTCGGGAAAAATGTACCTGAAGCTAGTTAATTGGAAATTATTATAAAAATTAATCAATCTAACCCCGTTCTATGGTACTACTTTTGAAAATTTTGCTCCCAGAATGATATTTTTTACATTCATTTCAGGGGCGACTCGTGGCTTCTGAACCTGCCTGTTCAACTACAAATTCTGAAAACCGCAGTTTGAGGAAGTAATCAAAATCATGTCCGTATGATCACGCAAGTCATTCTATTTGTTTTTATTTGAAGGCGAAACTGAAAACCAATAAAATACAAATATAAATCTGCATTTGAAATATATTTTTTCCTGGCATCCCCTTGTGCAATGCACAGGTTGCACCTATGGACGAGTCGCCCCTGTTCATTTAAACAATTTAAAGCTGTATCATTACTTTATGGATAAAACCAATATAATTTGTCTAGTTGGTATACAATTAAAGTTAGAGCCACTTGATTGCAGTATCCAACAATCTTAAAAGTTGAATAACTGCGAGTAGAATAACTTTAGGGCATATGCGTATAGTTTTCTTCATCAAATGTGGCTCTCGATCAGCCTCTGAAATACTCCCAACAAGAGACCAATTCCCCTGTATATTTTTTAGCAGTGATAAGGTCTTTTTTACGTCGTTTTTTCACGCGGGTTGCTTTTCTCCATCACTTAAAAACGGTACCTACAAGATATCGGCCTCATTTCAGTCACGTTTTCCGTTTCAGGCCAAGAGTAATCATATTCCGTTTTCGAAAAAAATCACAATTTTTTATGTGAATACTCAAAACTCAAAATAATGCATTTTGGCCACTAGATTGACCACTATATTAAAACGAGGTTAAAGCATTTTGAGACGATTTGTTTCGTTATATTTTCAACTCAAGTCTTTTTTTTCGCGGTCCGATACAAATTTGGAACGCATCTCTCGGGTAAAAAATCCCTTAGCATATTCATTTTGATCGGAACAGGAAAATTCCAGGTACACCCTCGTTCCCCTTTTTAAGGCTGTAGGGTGTAGAAGAACCCACCGACTACATATTTTTAATGGCACAAGACCCAGAAATAGGTAATGCGTTACTTATGAAAACACTATCTTGTGTTTTCATCACCATAACAAGCATGCGGATATATTTTCACAGGTGACGCATTACCTATTTCCGAGTGATATGCCTTTTAAAATTCGAAGTCGACCACGTGATGACTCGAAATCGGCCATATGGAGCTTCAGCACACTTCCACCTTAAATAGAGTGTCTGCAAATCGTTATGACGTCACATAACAGCATCGTTATTTGTTATTTTTCAAGGGACGCAATTCCCAATAGATTCCAACGGGTTTCATATGAAGAAAGATTCACAACCCGGCCGTCTAAGGAAATCTACACAATGCAGCTTTTCAATCCTGTCAATCCGAGTAGTTTGATATGGCACCCACACTATATCTGACGATTCCACAAAGGATCATACTAATGCAAAGTACAACAATGTACATCAGTGAAATCTTTTGATACTTTCATCAGAAATCCCAGTTAACGGCAATATTAGTTCGATGTAACCCAAAAGTAAATTTTTCGTCAAACAGTATACCAAGGTCATTAATTTCGTTGATACGAGCTAGAGGTGTACAGCCAAATGTCTAGATAATATTCATAGCATTGCTACCACGATGAACCGAAATAACGGCCCATTTATTCATGCTATATTTAGCAATTCAGGCAGACAGTCGGATAATTCTTCAGTAACCTTCCTTCAGTAAAATCTTCAAATCATCAGTATAGTACAGCTTACAACGGGCTGCGACTTTCTTAAGGTGTTATATACCTTTTTGTTAGAAAAAAAAAGAGCAAAGTTTGGAATTTTTTGAGCTTGTAGCACCTTATTTATTGTATCTAAGTAGTAACTGTCTCAAAATTTTGTTACTCAATAACAAAAAAACACATTTGTTCATAAGAAATACCAATTATTTGCGGAGTAATGGCAGCTTCCCCGAAAAGCTGTTTTTTTTTTTTTTGCAGAGGTTTGCGGTGTTTACGATTGGGACCCAGTAGATTAACTAAAATAAAAAAAAACTCATATATTTTCATTGATTTAGAAGTGTGCCGGGTATTTGAACGATCATTTTCATAAGTATTTTGTTTTCAGTTCAAACGGGAACGTGTTTCCCAAAAAACATGTATTGAGCGCTAAAAATTGCATTAATTTTTTTTTCGAAAAAGTTAAACCTGTGTATCAAAAAACGATCGTTCAACGGCCAGGGAATTCAATAACAAACATTTAAAAAAAAGGAGGAAGAATATCGGTTCAGTAGTTTAACCGCAATCCTAAACACGGCAGTCATTTTTTGGGAAACACCATTCCGAGATAAAAGCGTACAAAGTTACAAGTTAAGCTAATGCGGCCGTGTCGAGGCGCGCTTCAAATCGCGTTAACTTTCTCCCTATTGCTCAGATCTTTATGAAGATTTGTGAAAATGTTCTCAAGAAAATATACTTGAAGATAATGGAATAAAAATTTTTCGATTTTTTTAAACCTAAAAATAGATATAACCCCTAAAATATAATACAAAGAGAAGTGATCCAAGGTTACTCCCTTAGAGAGCACCGGGTGTGTTTGTAAGCCGTCGGGATGTGTAGGATCCAAGTTTTACGCTTGGACTTCTGTCACAAAGGTATCATTGCAGCCATTGAAGCAGGCTTTCGGAGCCACCCTTTCTCGGAAGTTCGCCGTGTTGCATGCATTGGTCAATTTTGTCGAACGCAACTTTCAAGACCGTATATACAGTTTCAACCTGTTTTCCATTTTCAATATGAGAGACACAATCTAAATGCTGCTTTTTGTATAAAACAGCAAGTAATTACTATTATCCCTGCATGGGCTTATCACTGTGATCAGGAACATTAATCTTTTGTGATATCACCCGGGTGTTTGCTGTATTCCGCACTTCTAATATTAGCATTAGCACTATTGAGAGTAAGTGACATGATTATTATTATTCGTGCTTGTGTATATACTTTTACACCCTTCCTTTTTACGCTTACTACTCCGCCTCGCTCGCGGCGCTCCCAGATGGTATCGAGGTACGATGCTGGCCTAACAAGCCAGTCGTCGTAGATTCGAGTCTCGGCTCGGGAGAGACTGTTGGTGTCAGTAGGATCGTAGCGCTAGTCCCGCAATAGTCCTGTACACTAAATAGTCGGCTGCGAAGTCTGTGTATAAATAAACAGAAGGTTAAGTTCCGAATCGGAATGTAGCACCAAGGCTTTGCTTTTTACTCCGCCTCGCTACCTCCGGCCAATGTTATCGCCAATTTCAACTCTCTGGTGAGTTTTAACTAAGTGTTCCTCTGACCAGTTTTATTGTAAAAGAAACTTATTTTTATCAAGAGGTATTTGTCGACGTTTTGTAGAATTCAACGTAAAAGGTTAGTGGGGAGCCTGACAAGTTCGTTGACATTGAATGACCTGGATTCTACTAAGATTCGAACCGACGACTACCCGCTCACCAGAGCGGACTCTGTAGCCATGCGGTCACGAAACCACCCAAGATGGTTAAAGATTTGAAGATTTCGATAGCTAGACGATCTCTTCTTCTACATACAAATTTACATTCTTGATTCGGACGCTAGAAGTTGCTAACCCAAGTTGTATTTCAGAGAGAAGGAAATCATTCACAAATAAGTTTCAATAAATCATTTATATGAAAGATTGTCATGATTGCTTCTAAACGGCATAAATATACTGTTTAAACGAAACAAGTGTGCATTGAGTTCATAAATCAATAATGAATATCATAAATTTATTTATTTCAGACTAATCGTTTTAGTGGAAAAAGCAACTGTATAATAAAAAGCGACTTCTTCCAGAAGACAAACTGCGAGCGTGACAACTATTATGAGTAGCAGGGAAGATGATTGCTGAGGCCGCGAAAACAGCCGTACATCACGCACAGCTGGTTAATTTTCCATCAGCAACAATAACAGCAACAGTAGCAGCGAACTGTGGGCCGTCCGGTGATGAGCGGGGCCACACCGTTCGAGTCGTAACGCCAACCGGCTTCACCGGTTTGCTCCACTACGCTCTGTATGGTCATTATTAATTATTACACTTTAATAGGTCCAGTCGCGTTAAAACTTAGAGCCAGTTAGTCAGCCAATCGCATACGTTATTTTTTACATACGCACACATACGCACAAGCCACCAAAGAAAACCGAGCCGTAGTTCATGTTTCATGGCTTACAATCGTTACCGTACAGGTGGTTCTAGGGCATGTGCCGTACCGTGTCGAAAGCTGTCAGTTCCGTTGAGGTTCGGGTATGCAGGGTGCCATGCCAACACGACTGGCGATGACGCGAATTGACGATGGCGACTTGCGAAAATAAATCGACAAAGCAAGTTTGCAGACAGCGAACCGTTGGGTCGCTTGGAATCCCTTTAAATTCTACTCCAGATGCAATAACATAGCATAACATTTCTCCTGGACTTCTTCTTTTATAACATTTTACTGAAAACTAGTATAAGCCTATTGCTGACCCTAAAATTCATGCTACTTAAGCTATTTAAACAAATAAAAACATTTGTTTTAGAGATAAAGTAAAGTATTCATTTTATATTAGAAAAAGAAATTTATTTTACATTTATTGTTGGACAGTTTTTGACAAATATGCAAGTTTATATGAGGAAGCACCTTCCGAATATAAAGATACGAGTGCGAGATTGTTAACAAGTCCTTTTTTCATGTCCAAACCTACATTTGTTCACCTCGAAATTAAATTGAGAAAATACACTAATGAGTAGACTCGTTTCAAACGCGTCTTTTGTAACGACTGACAGCATGAAATGAATAGTGAACAATTTTTACCAAAATCAGAAGTGATAAACTCATCATTTCGTATCGATTCAACTATAATTTTTGTCCAATCTGACACCTTTGCGCAATGTGTTCCAGTGTCGATGTGCGCAAATGTCATACACGTATGATAAACTTTGGTACCTAAATGAAGACTCATCGACAGTGTGCGGCAACGACTAAAAATGCGTACCCAGTGTGATATCTGCCGGTTACATAATTTACTTCCCCAAGCATTCGCCCCGTAATAACAATTGACCGATTCCATTCGTTTATCGGCTTACGGCTGTCACGTCGAAACGATTTATTTCATTCGGTCGTCGTAGGAATAGAAAGCATGGGGTATTGTTGGAAAAGCTGGTATAGTGTGACAGGTTCCGATTCGTTTTATTTCAAGACAACTTTTATTCTTTAAAAATTAATATCAAACCCGTTCGTTAACGAAACTGAATCCCTACTAAATTAAAAATTAATCATAAAACACTTTATTGGCTTTAGCTTAATGTTAACGAATGGCTAGAAATTATAATTGAAGAGAAAAATGATAGGCTGCTCCTCAAACCCAGCACAACGCCAAAGGGAAGTAAAAGAAAACTCTCAATCAGCTGTTTCTCCAACACGAGTTCGTTATGAATTCACGTTTCGCGCTGTGTTGCCGCATTCGACCGGCTGAGTGGAGCACACAGACGGAATCGGGCCAGCGTTGGGGCAGTCCTGAACCCAGCCGGCGGTTCCAAAACCACGCCGATGTCGGCGAACGTAACAATACGGAAAACAAGTATTGCGGAGTGCACGAATGAGGTTCAAGCAGGTCGGCCGTAAAAGGTGGTAAGATAGTAGTACATAACGCAAGTGACGAGGAGTTCAATGACGCTCGATGCAAGACTGGGCTGGCAAGTTGGTCGATACCACTATAGGTACCGGAGCACGCGCGTACACCTTTTCGTTCGTGCCTCTCGCCACGCTATCGAAAAGCTAGGCAGAGCTGTCTAAGTATGAAGAACCCAACAGCGGAAAGCCACCTCCGCCTGGGTCTGGACCGGTCCGAATGACTTTTCAACTTTTCCACTTTGCCTGTTTCCTCCAAACCTACTTTTATCTCGTTTTTTCTGTGCACAATTTTCTTATGCCGATTTTCCGATTACTTTTCGCTGGTAATTGCCGTATAGGAGAAAAAAAAACGCAGTCTGTAATGAAACTGTGTGGAGAAAAATCCCAGTCAAATTGTAGGTATATGTGTAAAGACATAGAAAGCGTCTGACGAGTAGCCAAATAGTAAAACATGAATTGTGCCGGAAGAGTTGTGTGGTAGCAGAGGAGGAGCCGGCAGAAGAAGCTATTAAAAAACTGGAATCGTACGATACAGATTTGCCACACTGAGCAGCAGACAACGCTGAAGCCAGAGGAAGTGGTACCGAAGAAGAGAGCTATCATCACTATAGACCTAAAAGTCAGAATTGGCATGACGAAGCGGAGCAAAATCATTTTTATACCAACTACGACGCTCGAATATAGTAGTGGGTGAGTGTGTGCTGTGTTGAGGATTTTAAAAGTTTTCGTTATTGAAATGCGCGTCCTCCAAGGTCTAATCCACTATCGGTAGCACAGAGAGAGAGAGAGAGAGAGAGAGAGAGAGAGAGAGATAGACACCCTCTAAGGTAGTATCGTTTGAATTTGATGAATCATAGCAGAAAGCTTCCGGTTTCGGTAATGCGGACGCCGAAAATGTTCCAGATGCGTACCCACCCCCCCCATTTTCATACCGAACATGTAAAGCGTACATTTGATATAACTGAAATATAATCGTAAATCCATCGTAAACTATGTTTATTATTACATTCAATATAATTGTCTATTGTATAACAACAAACTGTACCGGCGTATCTTCATTCATTGTTACAACAATCCCTTCGCAATGTGAATTCTAAAATGACAAATTAATTCAGTTTTACACAAAGAAAATCAAAATAGATCTGGTACAGTAAATGTATGAGACATTCAGACCCAGAAATTTACGTAATAAAGTTTCGAGAAAATCATAACGTTTGTATAAGACGAAAACTCTCTTTTCAGGACCAAGGCATGGTTAGGTCATTCGTTAGTGTCTGACCAACAGTCCAAATCTGTTAAAATAAATCTCAATTTTCATTACTATATGTGGGAACTGAAAGTTTGTTTGTAAATTAACAGTTTCCTTTCAGACAAAGATTGAGAGAATCAAACTAGTGAGAATTCACAAGCAAATTGTTTTTTAAAGTTTGGTAGTCAACAACATATGAGCAAAAAGTAACATGGAGCAGAAATGTGGTGGTCTAACAATTACATTATTTTAATACCAGATTTGTTTGTCAAATTTTCATTTGAACAATTCTGCTGGATAGATAGATCCTAGTTTTATTCCAATTATGGCTAATACAAACTGCTGTAACTGACAACATTCAACATTAATAGACAATGCTGTTGATGTACTTCAATCTTCAACTTCTTAAATTAACTGGTGTAATAATGAAAAGGTTATTTTTTCTTATGTCGAGTTATTTGGGAGTCAGTGCAGATTGAAAAAACATTTCATTACTTTTCACATGTTAAACTAAAATAAATAACTATATCCAAAAATTATATCAACAGTAACAGTAAGCTCTCGACTTTCTTTGAAATTTTCCTGAAAACACAAATCGATTCCCTCAACCAGCGACCATCGTTCGTCGGCTCTTCCTTCGACACCGGGGCTACCGCAGCCCCTCCTCTCGTTTCACTCTCATTCAGTATGGTTTTGCTGGAAGCATTTTGCCGTTTGCACGACAAACGGGTTTTCGCCACAGAGATTCGTGCATGGCTTCTCACTCTCATTCAATTTTTACCTCACAGCCCATGGTGCATGGACTACGCATGCTTCGGCAAATGTCTTTGTTTTCACCAGGAACAGGAAAATATCGAACCTTGCTAGTGAAAAAATGTTCACAATGAAAATTAAGTGGAAACTTTGCGATGTGCTGGAATTCTGCAATCATCGCCCGATTATATCACCGAGCCGATTTGATTTGACTGAACCGGCACAAATGACCAACTAAGAACTATTGAAAAAGGTTTGTCAGGATCGATGGAACGACTCACCGGTAAAAAGGAAAGTGCAGGTCATCCATACAAAGAGAGAGGACAGTAACACTTCCGCAAGGGAGAGCTTTCACTTTTCTTCCTTCAGGAACAGGATATATTACTTTAGTACCCACCATGATAGAGCTAAACTATATAGGACAGAAACAGGAAATTTCATCCTCCCCTCTGGTTTTCATTTGATACACGCTTAAGCCTATGCATAAAGCATATCTTTTTTTACGATGGAAGGTATAAAAAATCACAATCTTGAAAAGGGGCCTTGAAAATTTCACTCATATTCATGCTGCAGAAGTCCACATTATTGAAACTTAATTCTTGTCTTGTCACTTCGCCATATAAACGCTTCCGTTTTCCATCGTTTAATAAGACTAATCTGATAGAAAAATTGCACTACATCAAAATTTCCTTCTAGTAGAAAAAAATCTTCACATCTACTTTGTGTAGAACCAATCGCGAACCGTCCGCTATGGAGGAAAGACTCGAGACTATGCTAAACTCAACTGCGTTTTGTGACACGAGAAGGAACTGTCAAGTGAGTTGAAACGAATGTGTGGTGAAGTGTTGAATGAATGAATTAATAGTCATTATGTGTATGTGAGTTCACTATCGACTATCCCACAGTTGATTGGTGTATAGTCACTTAGACAAAGTCTGGCACATGCTAGAATATTTTGATAATCGTCTGCAACTGATAGAATGATGATACAACGAATATAAACCTGAAAATCATTATACACGCTGCTTTAAAAAGTAATATATCTGACAAAACAATTGTAACTGCATTCTAGTTGAAATCTGCACATGAACTTTATCAGAAAAACAAACTACATGGATATCCTGTCTTCAAAGAAAAATTGAAGTTATTTTAATTTGCATGTCGTATTGCTAAAATATTATAAGTTGTTATAGCTCAACGTTTTTTCTCAGATAAGAGCAAAGTAATTTCAAAAATGACCTAATAGTTTCACGGTTTTTCTATCCGCTAGACTATGTTCCATTAACTATTCCAGGCTGACTTCACAAATCATATTTGAGAAATGATGCCAAAAACAATTTTCTTCAACATTAAATCCTAACCAATCGTTATAATTCGAATTCACTAGCTAGTATTTATACTTCTGAAAGTCACTATGATTATTTTGATTGAATTATAAAAAAAAAACATTAATTCTATCGAGTTACTTATCTTGTATTATAATACAGTATGCAGAAACATATTCCAAGAGGACTCACCATAATGAATCGGAGTTCGATTGGCTACACTGTTCTCTCACATTTGCGTTTACTTTTGACATTTGCCAATCACGGATGATCTCAAGCTCACTTCATTCATGCGCATTGATAGTGTTAGTGCAAGGCTTCCGCGAAAACAAGAACGAAGTGCAAAAAAGAAAAACTTTCAGCTAAACACTGTCTGCTACGGCAAATGAATCGTATAAGCAAACGAACCACCATTCACTCGACCATTTTTGCCATACGAAATTTGCAGGAAGCTTGCTCTTTAAATCCGAAATAGTCCCGGCCTCCAAATTATAACTGTCACGAATTCCTCACAACTCATTCAAACGTTCAAAAACTGTCTAGAGATGACCATATCCTGTCTTAACCGTGAATAACCCGCAACTTCACAAGCAAACTTTTTCGAACTTAGGCGAAAGCCGCTACTCCTAGGGACGTTGCGATACCACCGATACTAATACAGAATCGATCCTTCTACTTCCGAAACTCGGATATTTGGTATCGATGTTTTACCAGCGATACTTCATCTATATCGATACACACCTCTCAGTATCGAAAAGACTCAAAACAACCCTGTAAAGAAGAACGAACGAAGCTGAAAACTTGCTGTTTGCGTGCCATTTTGATGCATCGTATGCATACATGCCATCTCATTGGCAATGCCAATTTAACAGAAATTTCTGTAGATTAACCTACGGGAACGATCCTTTTCTACGGTCATGCTGATCCGAAAGTATTCAGTAAATTTATAGACCATTTTACGAACTTGCTTTTACGTGCTTTTACGTTGCTTTTACGTGCGTTATATCAGCGGTTCCGAGCTTTCTGTCCAAATTTCATTCATAGATTGAGTTCAGAAACGTCTCTTAAAATGGTCTATATAAATGGTTTAATTGAATTAAAATTTTATCTTGAGGAACAAATAATAAAAAAGAATTATGACTTATATTTTGAATGAACTGGTATCGCACAACGATACATTTAGGTATCGATACGTTAGCCTCGATACTATCGGAATATCAGTACTTGCTCTCGATACAGGTATCGATCCTAAGTATCGATGTTTAATGGTATCGCAACGTCCCTAGCTACTCCTACCACAGCAGTGAACCGGATGACAAAAGAGAGAAACGCAATGTCGGATTAGGTTCATTATGATTTTATTTATGCTGATATCACTGGTTTCAGCTGAGCAAAACAAAGTATTGAAATGAGAGGTACCATATTCTTTTGAACACGGGCTTGGCAAACAGATAAAAATCATTTTTACCTCGAAAATCACATAAGGCGACATTTATAAATTACGTAACACAAAAAAAACAATTTTTAGACCCCCACCTCCCATATGTAACAAAACGAAACGTAAACACCTACCCCCCATAAAATTCACGTAACGCTGTAGAAGAATTTGGTTAATAAAAATGCTCGTTTTTGGAAAGTCTCTCCAGAGGTTTTTCGTTAAGTAACGCTGATCTTACCTCCCCCTCTCCCCTATGTAACAAACAGTAACGCACAAGGATACCCCCCCCCCCTTATGAGCGTTACGTAAATTATGCATGCCGCCCAAAAACATTTATTACTCATTTGCAACAAGCACAATAGTACAAACTGTGTTTCAGAAAAACATCAATTCTTTAGGTTTAAAATTTGAAACATTTTCAGCAAAATAACAGTTAAATAGTGCGTATTGTGAATTGTTTACGACGCTCTAAACATTCGAAACCCATATCCCCAATTTAAAAAAATATGTGGAAAAAAAAATGGTTGATATTCAATGATTGATTTGTCAATTTTTCGTTTCATCGCCGTCGGCATTCTTGAGGTTCTGCAATGGTCAATTAAATGTTTGGAAGAAATTTAGCTCTCGAATGTGTGCTGCACATTAGCACTACGCGACTAGTGATAGATAAGAAAATACTGCGAAAGAAATTTTAGCGTTTCATTACGATAACGACAGCAAGCGTCACGTTTCGCTTTACCAAATAAACCGTGAGTATCCTTTGGTTGGATTTTCAGAAGATTTTATTTCGTGACCGTCAACGATGCGTGTTAATTATTTCATCGGAGTATGACAGCTCGTTCCGAGAATGAAATTCTATAGTGTGTCTGAAAGGGTGCTACGTTCATTGGAAGTGAAAAATGAAAAAGATTGGCTGTAATTTTCACAGAATTCCAGTAGCGAAAATGATTTTTATCAACTCTGGCTTTGAGTCAAAATTTCACTTTTTTGGCTTATCTGATTTTCATGAAATTCCAAGTATTTTTTATTGGGATAACACTAGATCTCGACAATTCACCCAGGGCATTTGGCATCATAAACAATTTGATATCGAAAAATTCATGCTTTTCTTTTTTCGGTTGCTTAAAGATAACCTTTAATCCTAAAAATATAATCCTGTTTTGGCGTTAAATTGATGCATTGATCATTGGAAATGCAAGTTTTTGTTTAAAATTTAATAATGATAATGATTTAATAATAATGGTAAACACATCAATGCATAACAAATATCAGAATTCAGTTTTTTTTAAAACGAGAAGGGATTCGCACTATCTGAAAAAGAGGAGGGCAATGTCAGCAAAGGCGAGGAGTCAAATTGACGCAGACTATCATTCTAAGGTTAAACTTTGACCGGTTTGAGGCACAACTTCTGACAGTCCGATTGCAAACGTTAATTTAATTATTTAGAGCTTTACCCATTTACCCTAGCCTTTACCAGACACTTGCAATCAGTGCTGCAAATTTTCGTCTGCAAACGAAAGTGACAAAATGCATTTTCACTGTCTGAAGTTGAAAGGACCTTCAGCGTCAGCGGTGTCAATTTTCAGTGAAAGCTCGGTCATTGAAAGAAATGAGATGTCCGATTTGGTATCGAAATTATTTGATTTCAGCCATTGCATGAAGTCGATTAACTATATAAGCATCTACATTCTCAACCGCTTGAACATCGCTAAAGCAACACAGCGTGTGCGAAATCACAGAAATGCTGCTATCACTATCAACTGATTGGAACTGAAAGTTTTTTCATTCTCAGGCCGCTCGTTGAATTCAAAGATCGGAATTTCAACTGTAAATCATTTCATGACAGTGAAGTTTGCAGCACTGCTTGCAATACATAAGATTTCGTACGTGCACCCGGAATCCAATCTGTTGCTAGGTTCATTTTATAAAACAAATTACTACTTAAACATATCCTAATGGTATCCCAGAGAGAAACAATTCTGTCGTTGTTTTTCCTACGTAAAACAAGGTGCTCAGCATCAGCACTTTACTCCAACAAAAAGGATGCCGGGTAAATACACTGCAATGCAAACCGTGTTGAGAGTGAATGACTAGAGCACCAAATCACTGTTGTTCTAATCTTGTTTCGCTACATGATATCCATTGGTTTAGGTTACTGTTCCTCAATCTGCCTCTCTCTCGAAACCCTCAATAAAATGAAATCCTGCCTTCGCCACTGAAGTTTAATGTAGTAATAAAGTTATATTAAGCATAACTTACATTTGAAGATATACTGTGTATTTCATGAAGATTGATTGCAAATGAAATATGAAAAACTTGTATTATGAAAAAAAAACGACTTCGAATAGTTTCTACCTAACCATACAGTGTTGCGTAGGAAGTCCTGGGACACGTTCAACGTGGTTTGCCAAGAATGCCGGCAGATATTAGACGAGAAGAACATAGCGCAAGCCACAATGCTGCGTAAAACCTCTCGTCAGAATGTGGAGCGAAATACAGGGTGCGCCATAATCATTAAAGCAATAAACAGAGAACCGTTAACTACGTTTTTGGAAAGTAAAAGGAAACTTTTGAAATAAAAAAAATGAGTAAAAACATTAAAAAAACAACAACAAGTCATTCAATGTGTCCTCCTTTAGCTCAAGATGACAGCTCGGAGACGCTTATAGCGAATTTCTTTATTCCACCAGCTCACCTCGTTTTGACCTGGAAGCGCACTAACTGCTGTCAAAACCCTTCTTTATTCGCTCGATTTTGACCCAGTTTTGACCTGCCGTGCTGCCCGAAGCGCACTGTAAAATTTGTCAGCTTCAACCCACCACCGCACGTGCTAAGTTCTTAAACAATTATCTGGCATCTCTTTCTTACTTGCGTCTTGAATGGCGATGACGATTTATTATTCCTCGACAGTTTTGCCCGCACACAGTGGAATAAAGACATTCGCTATTAGACTCGACGGTGGACCGAACGTCATTTGGAGGAATTTCTTCCAAACTTTGTGCAAAGACTTCTTCAACGCGTCCAAACTTGTGTGTTTTCGTGAACAGGCCTTCGCTTCTAACATCCCCCAAATCGAGAAGTCCATCACGTTGAGATCTGGCGAGTTTGGAGGCCACTCATCCTTGGTAATGACAGAGAGAAAGATAGACCTTCACCAGTCTTAAACGAACTTCTTTGTGTGAGCCGGGGCACCGTCTGGCAATAATGTCCAGTTTTGATAGTTATTCGTTTTCTTGGCCTAACCCATCACATTCGTCTTCAAAATCTCATCCAGGTGGTAATTACCATCGATTTTTACACCTTTCACGACGAAAACCAACACAGGAGCTGGGTAAGACGAGCGAAAGATCGTATTTTCTACTGAATCAGCATCTCCTGATAATCGAGCGAGCACCCATTCATTTTGCGGGTTGTAGGCTTGCTTAACGACAAAGAGTTTCTCGTAGGTGAAGAGCGTCGTCAAGTGCAGGAAGATCCTTGCATCGCATGAACCTTGTTGTTGCTTGCGCGTCGGGAAGAGCCTGTTTTTTTCTGATATTGTATGGAAACAGTTGTTGGTAATTGTTTTTACTCACAAAAATATTTTTATTTCAAAAGTTTTCTCTTACTTGCCAAAAAAATGGTCCTCTGTTTCTTGTTGCAATAACTATGGCGCACCCTGTAGATTGAGGCAGCGAGTCAAACTCTTCAAGGAAAAAGTGTCGTCAGGAAGAGGATAAATGCGAAGACCTCGAGCAGTTGCACCGCATACACCAAACACGAAAATTCTACCAAAAACTCAACGCATGCCAAAGAGGCTTTGTCCCACGAGCCGAAATTTGTAGGGATAAGGAGGGAGGCATTTTGATGGATGAAAGCGAGGTGATCAGAAGATGGAAGCAGCTTTACGATGATCACCTGAATAGCGTACAAGCTGGAGACCAAAACAGGAACGGAAAAGACGTGGTCGGTGCAACGAACGACGAAGATGTGCTACCCCCAATCATAAACGAAGTTAAGGATCCGGCAGCTTAAGAGCAATAAAATCGGCCAGCTCGCTGCATCAGCTTGTCGGTGAGATTTAGGAGACATAACAGCTACCGGAGGAGTGGATAGAAGGGCGATAAACTAGATTTCGAGAACTATAAAGCGATCACAGTCCTGAATGGCGCCTGCAAAGTGTTTTCCCAGGTCATCTTCCAACGCCCGTCATCGAAAGCCAGCGGATTTGTAGAAAGTTACCAGGCCGGTTTCATGGAAGGACGGTCTACGACTGACCAAATCTTTACACTGCGGCAGATCCTCCATGAGTTCGAGGTAGTCGACGAATTTGTGTACTTCAGTTCTCTGGCAACTGAGAACAACGAACCAACCGGGAGATTAGAAGGCGTATTATCAGAGAAAGTCTTTTCTACTACGAGTTTCATAAAAAAACGACGAGCTTGAGCTTTGACGACCGCACATTTCGTAGTTGCTCCTCCGTGATGGATTTCAGCTAGTGAAGCTGCACAAAGAATCACATAGAGATGGCTATTCGGGATTAATTTTGCATCTTCGATGTACAACAATTCAGTAGCTTCCGTTTCGTAAAGGTCGACTACGGCGCCGGCCACAGCCTTACAACCTCGTTGGGGAAGGAAAGAAGGAAGCGTTACAACCGTTGTTGCCAGAAACCGAGTTTATTTCTGCATTTCTAACGACTATAACGGGAAAGGAAGGTATTTTTTATAACCGTGGCTATTGACGGATTTTTATACTTTAACCGTTCCCTCTACACGCCTATTTTTATAGACTGCTACTGCTCTTTTTCACCGCTTCGTTTAATTATTGGCAATTATAACTGCCTGGAGAGGTATTCATTCAGCTCTGTTCGATTTTTTTCTGGAATTTAGCGTGATAACGGTCAAGCAGGAGGATGGGATTAAGAGATCACAAATGGGCTCCATAAAAAACTACGGTTGCAAAACAGGAATCTCCACACCAAGTGTATTCTGTACGAAACGCTAATAAGACTGGTCGTTCTCTACGGGCATGAGACGTGGACAAAGCTCGTGTTTACGAGCGTTCGGAGTTTTTGAACGTCGGGTGCTAAGAACCATCTCTGGCGGTGTGCAGGAGTACGGAGTCTTGTGCACCTCTTCGGCGAACCCAGTATTCAGAAAGTGGCTAAAGCTGAAAGGATACGCTGATCAGCTACTCTGTAAAATTGGTGTTCGCTTCAAATCCGATAGGAACAATGAGACGAGGGCCGCAAAGAGCAGGATGGTTGGAACAGGTGGATGTGCAGAACACCGGATGCCCGCTGTATCTGAGGCAGGCAGCAATGGACCGAGTAAATTGGCGGAACTACGTTTTGCATGCCATGTCTCAGAGCCTACGACCATTCGTAAGTTAGTAAGTACCGAAAACTATTTGATCCCAACACTTTTCAAATTGCTCGTCAAATGACACATTCTCTGCGAAGCTACACCAACAAACCAATTTTTGAAATGAAGAAAGTGTAGAAAACTAATTGCAAAGTTCAAGTAAAATAAACAAAAAACAAGCATTTTTGGTTACATATTTTTGAAATGGTTACAAATGATCAGGAGTATGTATTTACAATACAGTTTTTATGTTATATGACTGTGAAATAAGTGCTTTATTCGATGCCTAAAGGGTTTTGAAGTGAAATTTCAAATATGTTGATCTTAGGCCAATATGACAACAGGGGTAATTTAGCGTTGTAACGTCACGAAAAAAGTGCAGTTTTTTACTTCATGGGAACTCCTTACATTTAATCAAAGTAATATTTTGTTTTTTTCTTTATACTCAAAAATACCTTTAATTTGATACCAAAAGATCGCATCTAGGTTGAATACAACTTGAGTTACAACCGGGTTTAGTTTGCGTTGTAACGTCACGAATTTTTTTTCTCTCCTTATATAATATTCGTCTATGTTTAAAAACATACTTGATGCGTATAAATTAATTCACGTTACATCTGTCATATAACAAAGAATAAATTTTGTAAAATGGATTAATGTTTTTAATTATTAAACTGTGGGTCATCCATGAGTAACGTTACATTCTAAAAAATTCTAATATTATTCTATTATATTATATTACAATACATTGCGTGAGGGGGAATTGAAAATTGTCAACTTTCGCGTTACGTAACATGCGAATGTTCCCTAAGAGAAAAACTATTGACGCAAGGTAACCGTATTAATTAAATGAATAGGTATTTCGTCCGCATCGCTCAAGCCAATCTTCCGAATGTGATGGTTATCGCAATTACGGGACGTGACATCACCACATTTAACGATGAGAAGAACATTTTTGAACGACCAACACTATATCGTGGAATAAGCCAGCTATTTATTTTTGGGGCAAGTCTAGATGAAAAAATCTTCAGCGGCAAAAATGCACTCGAGTTTTAAAAAATCAAGGAAATATTACGGGAGCGAAAAAAGATAACAAGCGGCATTTTTGTGTTATTATTATTATTTTTGAAAGGTTTCTTGTATTTATTGGAATTAAGGACACATTTGTAAACTTAAGGACACATTTGTAAACTTTAATATAAATACTGAATAAACTGCTAACGTACTCTAACATTGTGAAAAATCTACAATAAAAATAAATTTAATATGTTTTACACAAAATGTCATATAAGACACTTTTGAGAATATTTATGATGCATAGGTCACTTATGAAAAGAATTGATTTGACCATAACTCACTCCTTCACTAAAAATCTCCAAGTTTAAGTTTGGTTCTTCATTACCAAACATTAAACGACAAAGTAAATTTGTTACGTAATTTATGAATAACCCCACAAAACAAGTGCATAAAGTTGAAGTAGAAATATATAAAATCAGATATTGAACTATTTCTTATGAAAACGTCTAAGAAATATGTGATAAATAATGGATATCGACTGATTCATATTTTCGTGACGTTACAACGAAGTGAGAATACCCCTTGCTGAAAAATGAGCGTTGTAACGTCACGAAATATAAAAGCTTCTCAAATATAGATGTTACCAGTTAAAGGCACTCTAAACATGGCAAAATGTTCGATTATTATTTGTTATCAAATCGTGGAAGAAGAAATTGTTATAAAATTCCAAACAGAGCAGAATTTTTAACTTTTGTAAGAAAAGTCCCGACACCTCAATTTCTCGCGCGTTGTAACGTCACGCTACGTTTTTACTCCCCAAGGTAATATAAACAAAGTAAACAAATATCTCATGCATCATTCTTATAGGAAATTTTATCTACTTTCCGAATCTGAAATAATATCAAAAGGTTTCATAAAAAAATAGTTAGAATTTAAATGATGCCAACAGAATAGTCAAAACGTTGTAACGTCACGGTAGAATGCGTCAAATAAAGAACGGAATGAATTTTTTCATCTCTCCTCTGATCGGGCCTAAGGCAAAATTACTTAACAAACTGTTAAAAAGCTGTTTACAATATTTAAGCAGCATTTTTCGAGTACGA
Source organism: Wyeomyia smithii (assembly GCF_029784165.1). Classification (NCBI taxonomy): domain Eukaryota; kingdom Metazoa; phylum Arthropoda; class Insecta; order Diptera; family Culicidae; genus Wyeomyia; species Wyeomyia smithii. The sequence goes on along the minus strand of NC_073696.1, from coordinate 120,153,488 downwards.
ACGAGATACACACGTAACGCTACGCAGGTACACTGCATTCATAAAGTACTCAAACAGAAGTATTTTTAAGAGGATGGGACCGTTCGAATAGTTTGTATCCAACCAAAATTTTAACAAGATTTTTTCGTCAGTGTTACATAAATGTATGAGGTTATATACTAAAGACTGCAAATTCCAATGATGTGATAAATTATGGGGTGCGATAACTAATTGCTTTAACTGTATATTGAAATAATAATCACTAAATGAATTCATGTTTGCATATTTGTAAAAAAAATACTAACCGGGGTTCAAATACTGAAGGCAGTTTTAGGACGCCCAGCTCAATTTCAGCTAAATCTGTACAATAAATAAGTAAAATTACCTATTTTCTATGAGAGAGTTTATTTTATTAATCGTTTTTTAAACGCTTAAAGCTTTGTGAACATCGAAACAACTGAATAGGTGTCGCCTGGTTTGTATTACCACAATTATGTTTTTTAATCTATTCTACAACAAATAGCAGTGTAGCTTATCTGCTCAAAGCTGTACACTTTATTTCAGCCTAAACAAACATAACGGATTAGCTACAGACAATTTTGTAATTAACAGTAAACCTTTTTCTTCCATTCTGATCTATAACATTCATATAAGCTTATGTATACACTTTTTGTAGTTCTATCGCATGATTTTAGTGAGAAAATTTGGGATCATAACAACAACTGTATGAGTTATTTAAGGACAGCCGCAATTGGAACTGTCCGAAAAACTATCTATCAAAGTGTTCAAGAAGTAGGATAACAAAAAACAACAACGGATTTCAAATTTCGATTCTTAAATTTTACGGGTACAGTAAATGGTTGACTCTTGGTTCAAGTCCAGTCATTAAACTTTTTTTTTCTTATGCAAGAACAACATCATTACAAATTCTACTCTCTCGAAGGGATGTACCAAATATATACTACAACGGGAAACATGTATTATATATGATTCACACGAACATTTATAGCTCTATCACTGGAGTTTGTTGGTTCCGGAGCCTGCAGTAGAAAAGATATATTATCAACCGATTGGTTGAATTCAGTGTCTCAACTATCGTTAATGATATTATTTTACGTTTGATTTGCATCATCCTGCTGTTTGTGGGCCTTTGAAGGTTTGTTATAATTTCATGTTCTCATTTAGCTTATTTTCTATTACGATTCATCGACATCTTCATTCACACATCTTGGAAATATCATTTGCTTATAGAATAATGATTTGAAAATCAATTCAACAAGAGGTTGGTTTAATTAGTTTTCAAAGATTTTAGGAATAGATTTTCAGTTTGGATTTGTCTTGTATTGAATTTTCTAAAATAGGTGATTCGTTAAATTTAGTAGTAATTTATAATAAACGTTATATACAGTCAGTTTCATATTTTGGAAATTGTACACATTTTGTTTTGTGTCATAGCGTTGGCTTCATAAGTTGGAAGTTCAAGAGTTAGATATATTTGATTTCTTATAGGTTAAATGTGAGGAAAAAGCTTAACATTTTTAGGACATCAAGAAAAAAATTAGATCTTAGTAGTGTTATTGTTCCTACTGATTTCTATTTTTGTACCTAAAAAGCTGTGCAGCTGTAACCAATTTTAATTTATTTGTTCGGTATTTCTCTTTCTCAACATTTGCGAATACAAGAATAATGGAAAGACTCATAGCAATCTGATAGTCATTTTTATTCTATCTTTTCTACACATAACAATTATTCACGACACATTGTAACACCTTGTGCGAAAAGGAAGAGGAAAATTCTTGTTTTTTTTAACATCAATAACAATAATATCACTTTGGTATTTGCTGCGTAAAAATAACTAAACATATTGCTAGAAGCAGAAACTTTAATAGAAGATTTCCGTCAAAATAAATTTTGAATTCAGGAGTTGATTCTTTACCAAAGTTTTTTTTAAGGTAATAACTATTAATAATAAACAAGATGTATATTTTACCCCATAAAAGCAATCTCTTAGTGCATACTTCCCTTCTTGTGTATCATTTTGATATTTTACTTTACTATAGACCATTGTACGAACTGACCAGAGACATGGTATTTGCTGATGTTGATGTTGTTTTTACGTGCGTTATTTCAGCGGTTCCGTGCTTTCTGTCATACTTTCAATATTTTTTTTTACAATTTACGCATTGGGATGCTGTGGCAATTTCCTTTATAATATTCACTTATAAAACACGTTTCCACGTTAGCGAAAACAAGAGATAAATATAATAATGGCTGAAACTCAGCGCAGTAAAAAATGATAGAAATTGGAAAAAAAAAATGAGAAAAGAGCAGTTTGGTCTGACGGGAAACCTCTATTCGCTACTCATCTGCGGTATTATAGAATTTTTATATAGCGGCTTTCAGAAGTCCTTGCAAAAGCTGTATTGTGAAACTATCAAGTTCGAAGCAAAAAAATGTGCCAAAATTAGCGCAAGCAGTAATATCTAATATGCTTCACTGGCAAACAATATGGCTTATTATAGAGCCAGATTTTGAACATTCCACAAAAACTATAGGGGTTTCGCCTCTAATATCGTCATCGGGGTGGGTTAGGGAGCTCATAGAGAACTAATCTTTTGCAGGAAGATGCGCTGCAATATGAAGAACCATATTTCTTGCATGAATAAACGCTTTAGGACATCATTTACCCTTGCTGACGATAATAAAGCCGATACCCTATATAATTTTGTGACGCACTCGTAAACGCACAAATCTTTGCAAAGTAGACACAAACGAGAGTATCAATCCATATAGGTACATAAAATATAAACCATTATTTACTGTTTGTGCTCTCCTACCTATTCTATTACTTTCAAAGAGTAATTCATATGTAGTTTCAAATAACCAATTTTGGTGCGAATGAGAATCAATACTTTTCAATTTTAAACCTTCTGTAACAGGCGCATCAGGTCGAATAACAATTCTGTCGTAGCAGTATTACGCTCAGCAACTTGTCAAGAAGCATTTTGCGCTAGTTTCATGAAAATGACACTTGTCTATCACATTTTTTAATCGACAGTTGAAGAGCCAGCGTACAATGAGCTCTACGAGGGCTTGTCACTCTCTTACCCACACAGTCACTAAAAGTATGATGAAACGTTCTGATATCGTAGATTAGCAGATAAAGAGTCTCCTTCACCATATATCCTTGAGGCTGCACAGATCGCATAACAAACAAGGTGACAGTAGATATTCTTTTCTAGTAATTTGAAGCTGGAAATGCAAGAAGTTACTGATAGCTGATATAGCTTTCACTGAATATCACGCGTGCTCCAATTCGAATCCATTAAGTAACTTCCTAGAAGATGGTATCGAAAACTGCAATCGAGCGCCGGATGCTTTCGTCGTTGGTACAGCATTCGATGAACTCGTCTAGGGTTATTTTTCCGTCGCAGTTGCGGTCCATTTTCTACAAGTAGAAAAATCAGTAAACAATTAATTATTTATAATTACATTATACATAGTTTTTAGAGCAAAAAATCAATGTGAAGGGATATTTAAATTTCTAAAATATTTTTTTTGGCAATCAGGTTAATTCTTCACAATTAAAGAGCAGTGAATCAATGAATTTGCTTGTAGCGCTTTACACTACACTCTTCGTAGTTCAGAAACACCTCAATATGTTGGTTCCAGAAATAGTCACCAGTCTCATTAGTCATGTTCCCCTTCCTGTCGCTTTACATGACAGGTAGCGCTACCAACGGAAGAGCAGCTAGGCGCAGCTACTCTTGAAGACGGCTGGAGGAGCATTCGACCCGCCGTAGGTAGCACTGCTGTAGCGCTACTAGGTACAAAGGCTCCGAATCATAGAGATGACTGGTTTGACGGCGAATGCAAACAGTTAGTCGAGGAGGAGAATGCAGCACGGACGAGATTGCTGCAACATCATACGAAAGCGAACGTGTAACGATACCAATGTACACGGACAAGCCAAAACTCAGTCCTCCGAGAGAAAAAGCAGCAACAAGAAGATCTAGATTGCGTAGCGATGGAAGAGCTGTACCAAGCTAGCGACACTCTGAAGGTCTACGAGAAGCTTAGCTCCAATAAAGTCCATGTGCCGCAAGCCGATATGTTCAGGAGCTTGGACGGCAACCTCCTTACGGACGAGTGGGAGGTAATCAAAAGGTGTAAGCAGCACTTCGATGAGCATCTTAACGGCGGTGCAGTATAGCGCGAAGGCGGTATGGTAATTGATCGTGGTGCACGAACAGAAGATAACAGGATTCCAGTCTGCGATCTCCCGAAGAGGAGAAGGAGATTGGTCGTTTGAAAACAAAATATAACTGCTGGAGTGGACCAACTTCCCAGCGAGCTGTTGAAATACGGTAAAGAAAGACTGACTAGAACCGTGCACTGGGTCATTGCCAAGATGTGAAAGAAGAACGAGTACCGGAGAAGTGAATGGAAGGAATTGTGTGCCCCATCTACAAAAAGGGGGACAAGCTGGAGTGCTGCAATTACCGGGCAATCACTTTACTGAATGACGTTTAAAGATACTTCGGCAGGTTATGCAAAAAAAAATGCCGCGAATACAACGCGCCCACAGACCAGCTTTTCATCGATTTCAAATCGGCATACGACCTATGGCAAATTATGTACGACTACGGATTTCCGGACAAATCTATCACGGTTGATCAAAGCGACGATGGCTCGAGTGATGTATGTAGTTCGAGTAGCAATTGTTTCAATTGTTCATTGTATGAAAATCATCTTAATGATATAATGTAAATGCGAATACACTGACGGAAGGTTTTGGAAGAAACATTGAAATCGAACAAGTGGTACACGTCTTGGAATCGTCTGCTCAAACTTATCATCGGGTCGTTGTCGCCATATGCAGTGTTTCTAGAAGGTTGTCGTAACCATTGTCTAGACCTTAGAATGCGTTGAGGTGCGTAGATTTGTAGTTGACCAAGTAATGCGGGACTGTTAATCTCGGATTGAAAAATTTTGCTCCAAAAACTGCTTGGTTGACATTCCAACGATCGGTTAATGTTTCAACGATCGATTAATCAATGCGCAACGGTCTCTATAGGGAGGCAAGTCATGCGGGTGCGTCCAGATAAGATTACGTAACGCATGTCGAACAAAGTTATGCTGAACTGATTCAATGCTAGAAATCCACAACTCTTTATATGGCGACCATACACTCGACGCGAATTCGAAAATAAATCTGACTTCAGAACAGTACATAGCGCATAGGGACAATAGATAGGGGAAATCAGCTGCAACTTTCGAAACATAGCCCAGTTGGCGGTTGGGCTTCTCTACGATGGATTAGTAGTGTGTTGATCTGACAGAACACCTGGATCCCTAACTTGGTCAACAGGATTCAGAACAATTCCGTCGATGGAATAGCTGAACAAAATAGGATTCTTTAAACCCCGATATAAGATAACACAGCATTTTGTTATACTAATCACACGGTGGTTCAGTAGGCATCATTTGGTGAAGCTGTCGAGCGTATCTTGTAGGAGGTAACAGTCGTCTAGCTTTCGTATCACGAGGTAAACGCACAAATCATCCGCCTAGATCAGCACACACCCGGTTGGTATCCGTGTATATGACGTCAATTTGGGCCCCACTGTCCATATTACTGATACAAAAGGAAGTAAACTCACAAAGCTTAGACGCAACAGAACGCTTGAAAGAATCCATGTTGAGATGGCGTGATATAGCATTTGCAGGCCCCGAGAATTGCCTTATTAAGAATGATCTCAAACCATTTCAATCCCGCAGACAGCGAAGTTATTCCACGATAGTTATTGTTATCCGTTTTGTCTCCTTTTTTGTATACTGGCGTCATACACGAGCTTTTCCAGATTGTAGGGAATGCCCGACTTTGCAGTGAGAGATTGAAAGTTGCTCGCAAGAGCTCTACAAAAATATCAGCGCACTTTTTAGCACACATGATGGGTCCTCAGCTGGTCTGACTCGGGAAAGACTGTTAGTATCAGTAGGATCGTAGCGCTAGCCCCGCAATTGTCCTGTACACTTAATGGTTGGCTGCGAAGTCTGTGTATAGTAAACAGAAGGTCAAGTTCCGAATCGGAATGGAGCACCAAGGCTTTGCTTTGACGGGATACCGTCTGGCCCAGCAATAGATGAAAACTTCAACTTCGCGAGAGCCGTAACTAACATCTCCGCACTGATATAATATCTATGTCGAGGGCGTCTACGGGAACATAGCGAGTAGCGTAGCTAGTATCACGATCAAGGAGGGCTGTGGCTGAGTTAAATACATTTCTGAAATGGCACTTCTCATAAACTGTAGATGAGGTTAAACCGCCCATTTTCATACACGAAGTAAACCATAGTCCTCTCGCTTCGAGTTCACATACGTCCGTGACGTTTCAATCTCGCGTCAGACCAAGGTGGTTTTTGGAAGGTCTAAGCAAAGAGACCACCTCAGAAAAATAGCTATGCAATATGGTAGTAAAAGCACTAACAGCATCACCAATATTCACGCTTGTGTATAGGTCTGACCAATTCATTTGGCAAGTAATCTATTGATGGTATCAAAATCAGTTTTACGAAAATCCAATTTGGATGTGACGACGTCGTCGTATTGAGCAGCAGGGGGATGCTCAATGAATAACAAGAGAGCCGGACAATTGCAATCTAGTCTGGTTCGGGAGCCTCTTCCGCGACAGAATCGGAGGTGAAAATAAAGTCAAGAATTCGGTTCCTGGAGTTGCGAGCTGCATTACGTTGACATAAAGTGTACCTGGGCTCACTGGTAACTGCCAACAACAATACCAGCAGATAAATTTATCCGTGCAGTATGGCAGGAAATCGCGCATGCTATGGTCTCTGGAGGACGCACTGATCGAGTAGAATTCTTCACCGCAATAAGTTGTCCATCTACAAGACGCTGATCAGACCGGCAGTCCTGTACGGCCATGAGACATGGTAGGTGTTTCGTACCATCTTCCGTGGACTACAGATGGAGAACAGAACGTGGAGAAGGCGAATGAACCACGAACTGAAAGACCTGCTTGGGGAGTCATCAATCGTCCCCACCGCCAAGATTGACAGTTTGCGAAGGGCTGGGCTGTCGTAAGGATGTCAGACGATAGCCCGGTGGAGATGGTTCTTGAAATCAATCCGTCGGAGACGAGACGAAGGGGTGCACAGTGTGCAAAGTGGATCGATCAGGTGGTAGACGACCTTCGAACCCTACATAGACTGCAGAGCTGGCGAACTGCAGTCATGGACCGAGTGATATAGAGGCGAGACTTACGTATACCAAAGACCACACCACGATTTGGGACTGTTTGGTAAGGTAAGTTACCACATTGTTCTCTAAAATCTCCAACCGGTTAACCGACCTGGTCATTAACCTTTCAAGCCCGGCACGAATTGTTCCTTGATGTCCACGGTTCATCAAAAATGTTTAGAATTTATGTGGGCGATTGTCCACGGAGGGGGGAGAAGGTCAAAATCGTTTAAAATCTATCCACGTGGAATGCGGATGGCCCCTTACTCGTCAGATTTATCCCTGCCAAATTGATTGAAATTAAAGCCCTCAATGAATCTTGCAGGGGTGGGCAAAAAGGCTCATGGCTCACAATGATTTACGTGCGAAGTTGCCTGAACGGGATGTTTCTGAAAACTTCGGTGTTAGTCGATCAGTTCCGATACCCAAGAATCATGGTTAATTTTCGTCAACCGTTTGTTCATTTACTCTTTTCTATAAACCGGTTCGTATTCCTAGACACTTGTCAAAAATTTTATTTTAATTTTATTTTTACAGTTCAATCTCCTGCAATAATGAAACCTTCGTGTTCACGTAGAGATTATGTCCTAGATTACTTCAGTTGTCGCGTGATATTGTAGAGCAGAAGTCCCCCTTTTGCTCGGTGGAACGCTTTTTCTAACCAGAATATTTCGTGCAGCACCTGCATTTTTCAAACGATGAGTAAATTGATTCAAAGATGCAGGTTGGTTAGCAAATTTTGATAAGTGTAATTCGAGGCCCCGCTGCTACTTGTCAGCTCTAGCGAAAACGTCCCTATCTCACTTGCTCTGAGTACTGACTAGGATACGAGTAACCATACAAAAGAATTAACCCCGGATGGGAATCCTGGTCGTATATTAGCTAAGAAAGGTTTCCGTAATCGGCTGTTCTTCCATAATGGATTGCGAGGTTGAATGTCGAAAAAGTAAGAGTTATCGACTGAAACAGGAGAGAAATTGCGATAGGTGGACAAGCTGTGGATCCACCAGGATTACAAAGCCACAATACAGCTGAAAAGATCGGCAACCGAAACAAAGTTTTTAAAGTTGGTTTTTAATTTTATCAAAAACCTCGCGGAGCATCAAGTGATGATGAAGTGATGAATGATCTTTCCCGTAGAAGTCCCGAAGTGCCGGCTACATAACCAGGTTTGTAAATGGTCACGGCAGAACAACTGCGAAACATTGCGATAACGTCTTCATTTTCTTCTGACGCCACCAAGGCTCGCTGTCTAAATACATTCTTTAATAAACATGTCAAACCAGTATTCGCCACCACGACGTTTTTTTCCATAAACATATTTTGACATTTTTTCTAGCAATGAGAATAACGCACGTTGTGTGCAGAGATTTCGGAAATTGCTTATATCATTGGTCTCGTAATAATATTTCACAACATAAAAAGAAAGAGGTAGAGAGACATAGGCCAACATAACATCGCCAAGCGAATGACAATGTGCATCTCTTCGATGCGCCAGTGTCAATTGACCATCTGTTCTTTGTGTGAGAGGCGACGGTTGTTCTACATTTACGAGTGAAAGTCTACTGCGACGCACACTAAGAAAGCGAAATCAAATGAAAGTGTTGACCGTTTATAAACCTGTCCACTAGAGTGGCCATATTTTATATGGCCGTTTTTGAAACTATCGATCTTAATGAGCGCCGGGCTGAAAAAGTTTCCTTTTGACCTCTACAATAAGCCACAAAAAGCGCTTATATTCTAGAAATCGATTTACATGAAAATTGTACGAAGTTTTTTCTTTTTTCAACATATAGGGGAACTGCTCCATTATTCATCTTATTAAAGCCGATATTTACGAAGAATGCACGGATTAAACACCAAATGTTCACAAAATACGCCTCCGTGCTCTTATGGAATCGTTGAGCATTGTAAATTTAGTAAAATTTGCTAGATTTATCCTGAATTTTGTAAAACAAACCATTTTTCACAACGGTTCCATATCCATCTCAAAACTTAAATCACTGCTCAATTATTCATTCATATTCATTATTCAACGTAGCCGCAGCACGTCGTAGTAGGTTTCCTAGATATCTGCTGTAGTTGTTTACGTGCAAATATGGTAACCTAGGTAACCACTGCAGTGCTGTCCATTTATGTCAACATTTTCAGTGCTGTCCATTTATGTTAACATTTTCACTATAATTTTTTCGTATTAACAGATACTGATTTGGCAACTTTTGATTTTCTTCAAGTGAAAACAGATAAGAATACATACAGTTGAAATTTGGGAATTGTAGAAATTCATCTCATATATTTCTGCGAATTCAAGCTTGTTTTTGGAAATTCGTGGTGAACATTTCAAAGATTAAAAACTTTGGTTGGCTGCTGAACGAGTCCCGTTGCAGCCGTACAGAACAATGCGCGGATTTAGTTTTCTGAGGTAGGTGATTGAATTAAATGAGTTTTCGAGTGCAAATGCCCGACTATAATATAAAATTTAGTGCTTTTAAGTGAGTTTCTAAGGATTATACTTTATGAGGAATTTAAGGTGAACTTATAAGAATCCATTCCATGGATTAGCAGATTGGTTCAAGAAAAAAATATGCATTTTTCGTGTTTTCTAATGTGTTTTCATATTGTATGAGATGAATATATGGGCTGAGATGAATAATGGAGCAGTTCCCCTACCTCTCGATAAACATATTCGAATACACTTGTATGTTTTTTTAAAACCGGTGTATTATTATCCTAATTTAAGTTTAAAATAATCTAAAGCTTTTGGTGCTTGTTAAAAAGTTCGGATTTTGAATGAGGTGGATATTTCAACGGTATGAATCAACAACATGCAATATAAACTGAAGTTTGTCTTCATTATGTGTTGGAACACGGTTAGAATTTTTCATGAATTAAAAACCATATTCTGTGGCGTCGTTTATAGCGAATAATTTTTGACAGAAGTTTGCTATTCCTCATTATTTTTCTATTCGACTGGGTCACGGTCGAAAAAATCAATACTAAGTGCAAAACTCGAAAAGAAAGCATTGGTTTTGTATAAAAGATGGGATAAATTACATACTATTAACTGTTCAGGATTTTAATGTTTGCGATATTCGACATCAGCTATTAAAGGCCAAACGGTATTAAAACCAAAAATGGCCGACTTCGTGCCACCACTTTTAATTTTCAAAGGCACACGACTCGGTAACAGGTTATGCGTCATCTGTGAAAACGCTGTTTTATGTTTGCTGCGATGAAGTAAACATAAAATAGCGTTTTCACAGGGAATGCGTTATCTATTTCCAAGTCTTTTGCTTCTGAAAATTCGAAGTGGTGGCTCGAATTGGCTGTTTGTGACTTCAATGTCGTTTCACCTTAAGGACAATCCGGTTTTAATCGCCTGATCATTTTTTGTTTAATTTCAAGCGGGATACCAAGCCAATCCAACTTATTCTGCGCTTAAATACCATAAGCGATTTCTCATCTTTCCAGTTAGAGCGTCTGGAACAACTTTCAATTTCGATATATGCGAAAGAATCACGTAGATAATTCATAACTTGAATCATACATTGGATAGCATTCGTACACCCGAAAACACCATATTATTGTGCCGTGTCAAATAAACAATTTAAAACTAAAAGTTTGACTATAAAAAGGGCCATGTCTCGAATGCAATTTATTGTCAATGATCAGAGCCAATATTTTCTCAGGCAGTAAATGTTTTTATTTTTACCATGAATCTTGCGTGTGATAAGTGAAAAAGGGTCGCTTTCTAACCAAGAAATGTGAATGCTAACTCCAAGAGCACTTCATAATCGCCGCGAACTTGATTGCATAAAATTGCTTGATTTGATTGCAATCTTCATCGAACCATTTCGAGCGAACTTTTGAATCATTGAAGCTGTGAATGATTTCGTTTAATGCTCCTGTAAAATGGTTGAAGAAAGGTGTTTAAGGTCCGATGCTTTTGCCATGCATTATATATCTTATATATAAAATAAAGTTACATATATGTGCGACCGCCCATAACTTTACAACGGAGCGTCTGATTTGAGCTGGCTTTGTTTTTTTGTGTTCGTCTTTGTCCAAGGCAAAATGTTACGGCGAGAAAACTAGGAAAATTCAAAGGAAAATGGTGGAATTCACGAAAATAGAATTTACATACAAAGATGAAATGAGATCGCAGAAGGCGCAATGAACAACAATAGGTAATATGACAGCAATTTAAAACAGTTCACTCTCGACAGTTATTTTGACATCATCCTTTAGAAGCTACTACCGAAAATTAAATACAAATATAAGCACGCTCGACTGGTGGCTACCATCACGGTAATCGGTTGAACTATCTAAACATATAAAAATGCAGCTTTGTGTCTGTCTGTCTGTCTGATCCATATAGGCTTGGAAACCACAGAACCGATCAGCGTGAAATTTTGTGAATAGAGGTTTTGGGAACCGAGAATGGTGACTAAGATAGTTCGAGACCCCTCTCTTTACTGGAAGGGAGGGGTTCCATACAAATAAAACAAATTTCTGCACGTCTCGAGAACTAACCAAGTAAATGGAATCGAATTTAGCAGGTGAATATTTTTAGGGATAACAAGTATGCCCATAATGGTTTAATACCCCTCCTTCTTGTGTTTCCTACAAAAGAAACTCAAATTTTTTCACAGCTCCAGAACTAATCGGGTAAATAGAACCAAATTTATCATGTGGAGGTTTCTGTGGGCAAAAAATATTTTAATGGTGGTGCAACATCCCTCCCCTTCTGGATGGGAGGGCTCTAATACAAATCAAACATAAATTTCTTTGGTGGTTTGATACTCATCCGCACTCTGGAAAGGGAGGCAGGTCTCCCATACAAATTAAACAGATATTTAAACCAGGTTTTCCGGGAAACGGCCTGCAATGATCGGGTCAATGCACAGGAGCCAAAACTGGACTCCAGACGCCATTTTTAAATTTAAGATGGAAACTTCTGGTTTCTAATATGGGTATTTCCGGAATCGAAATGGTGCACTGAAGCCACAAGTCGACCTCAGGCAACATTTTGAATTGTAAGATGGTAACTTCCGGTTTTTAGAAAGCAGCCGAAAATGACCAAATACCACCCACTTTGAGTTTCTCCGGAATCAGAAGCTAAAAATTCACCACAGACACCATTATGGCGACTTTTGGTTCTCGGAAAACAGCCGAAAATGACTAAATAACACCCAACATGGGTGTTTCTCAAACCAAAATGACGCTCAGGGGCCAGAAATCGTCTCCAAATGCCATTTTGATATCCAAAATGGCGACTTCCGGTTTCGGAAAAACCACCGAAAAAGACCGAATATCACTTAATATGGATATTTCTGTGCTCGAGATGATGCATAAAAGCCAAGCATTGACCCTGGACACTATTCTGAATTCAAAGATGACCACTTTCAGTTTCTGGAAAACAAAAAAATTAATGAAAACCACCCAATATGGGTATTTCCGGAATCTGATTGATGCCAGAAAAACAGCTGAAAATGATAGAATACCACTCAATATGGATATTTTTAGAATAGAGGTGATGAACAGAAGCCAAAAGTCGAGGATGTTGTCATTCCGATAAAACCAATCATTTGAAACGATTTGCCTTTTCATATCCAATGGCCGATTCGACGTGCATTTGCAGACTATAAACAAATCGCAAGGAATCAAAGAATTTGAAATGTTTAAAATTAATAAATTAAACACAAAAATGGGCGAGACGAAGTTTGCCGGGTCAGCTAGTTTTGCATAAAAGTTCATAGAGGACAAGTAATATTGCTTAGTTTTCGAAACTTTTCCGAAATATTCCAATCCACAAGCGTATTATGAACTTCTTAGGCGCTATTTTTGCCGGAGCTTGAATCAATTTTAAGCGCGCCTAAGATTTTTGCTGTTTCATCGTAACTCATAAGAATTGCAATTCGATCAACATGAGACCTACCGACTATATTTGAAAAAAATCACCGTCCTAGTGAATTTAGATAACTAGTGCTGAACTGTTTCATAGAAGAAAAAAATAGCAATAATACATGTTAGTCATGAAGTCCATACAAAACGCACTTAATAACTTTAATAATTTTCTTTCACCAATCCGATTGTGACGGTTCACTAGGGATATAATCACTGAATGGCAGGTTCAAATCCTCTAACGAATACAAGAGGTCATTCATTTATTACGTAACGTACTCAGAAGAAGGAAATATTCAATAAAGAGTTCCATTGTGCTAGGTCCCCATGCAAAATTGTGTTATTCAGGGATGGAAGCTATTCGAAATTGCTAAAATTTAGCGTTACGTAACATGTGAATGTCCCTAATGGTATGGTTTTATGATTAAAGAGTATTTCGACGCAAAATACACAACTATTTTAAGAAACTAAGGCGGAAATCTTTAAGGGGAGACCCTACTCTAGAAAGTCGAAGAAATCGATTTTTTTTTTACTTTTTTGGAATGCTTACACATTCAGAAATGTTGTGCCAAAAGATTTTTTTGATATCTGATCGCGTTCAAAAGTTACAGCTAAAAGTATGGGGTCACCTAGAGAGAATTAGCGGAGACGTTTTATGTTGCTCTGTTCGAACAATGCACGCGCATTTTCTGACCAAATATATACAATAAGTAACGTTTAGTCGGACCTAAACTCACAAATATATTTACACCGACATATTGGAACTCACACATACATACATGTAAACACACACACATACATACACATAAAGTGCGTAATTGTACGAATTTTCTTGTAGTCTGTTGATTGGTCACACACACACACACACACACACACACACACACACACACACACACACACAAAGTGTGATAAATCGAAGAGGATTAATCAGTAGTTTTATCGAATGGTGAAAGACAGCAACCCATTGTTCCTCCTGTGCATAGGGGAAATAGGGGCATAATGAGCACCCTAACTTTTAAAATGTCTACAGTGCAAAACTTGCATTAACTATCTATAATTAAAGGTACACTATTCACAAAATGAAAAGTTTGTCGTATAATGGTGAAAAACACAAATTAGATTCATGCATCAAAAACAAGCAATCAGTCGATGTGTGGGGCACAATGAGCACCCCACTGGGGCATAATGAGCACCCACGGGGTATAATGAGCTGACCACTCTTGTAGAACATATCTTGAAACTGTGTAGAAGTACAACTAATGGGCCACCGTTTGTCGCGGGATGCCGTGATATTTGGCGGCTTGTTTCGTGAATGTCCCGTCTCGCCTTATGGCGCCAAATTCTGCCTGCAGTCCCTTTTTCCCACCATATTGCATCCGCCATTTTTTTTTAAAATATTGTACCGGATACATCTTCTGCGTCCAAGGAAATAGTAAGTAACACATTTCTAAACAATTTACTTCATTGATTACAGTATCATCGTTGTTTAAAACTTTAAACGCGTTTTTCTCAACTGGTTTTTTCAACTGGTGGTAAATTTTTCTCAGCATCTACTGAACCGATTTTGCTGAATTTTTTTTAACATGTAAAAATGGATTATCTAACTTGTTACGTAGCCGTTTTTTGATATCTGAGTTTTTCAATGTTTTATGATTTTTTAAATAGTGATTTTTCATGAAAAAAAAAACAATTTTTTTTCTAAAATGGCCACCATTTTTGCAATTTTTGGAATTTTCAAAAACGGCTACGTAACAAGATAGATAACATGTTTCTATATACTGAAAAAAATTTTCAGCCCGATCGGTCTACTAGAAGCTGAGAAAAATTTACCACCAGTTAGGTACTGATTTCATCCACGTTCCCAGCTGCCAACAGTGTAGTACTCACTATATTTACATTCACGACATGGAAAATACATCTTCAGATATACCTTAATCAATAGCCAAAATAGCCAAACACTTCACTTTACTCTAGACAGCCAAAAAAAAATATGAAAATTCATGATTTTTCGACCTTCTAGAGTAGGGTCCCCCCTTAAAAGAGATAAAAAACAGCAATTCAGAGTTTTGTGGATCCATTAAATGAACTCTGATCAACTTCAAATTTTCATGGCTTGTTTTTGGAGTAAAAAGGAAACTTTTTCCGCACGGCGTTCATCGACATCGTATGATGTTACAAAAATGGCCACTCTACTGTCCACAAACATCTCCAGAACAACGGCTTTTAAACACGCGGCTTTGATTTTTACGTTTTCTCGATAAACATCAGTGGGGTTTTTCTTTGCCTGGATACGGCCCAAACCGTTATCGACGCGGCGCCCTGGAACCGGGAATGCTGGCCAACGTCGGCACTCACAGCTGATCATTTTGGATATTGTGCGGCTGTTGCAAGACAAAAATTTTTCATCAGAAATCATGAACTCCAGACTTGCAAGGCGCAAACAAATTTGCTACGACTCATGAGGCTCTAGTTGACACCAATACCAACACACAAAATGCACATGGTGCGCACCTACACAACGATGAAAAGTTGTAACCGACCTTATTCAGCACTATAGAGGATGACAAGAGAGTCCCATATCATCTCTTCTATACTGCCGTGATATAACATTATGACGTACATCCATTTGATCAGTTTTTCAATACGGCCCAAAAACGAACGGGTTACTTGTCACTTTTGTATTGAAATGGTGCATACGTCATTTTGTTTTCTTGATTTTATGCAACGTACGAATAAGTAACAACTAAAAGAAAGATACCAAAACATGGGTCTTCGAATAACGAACAAATTTGCATAAGAACCCCATATAAGACAAAATGCGCTTACGTCAGTCTGCGAGATTACGGCAGTATAGATATAGACATATTGCATTCTAGAGACATACTCTCTAACGCCGAAAAGCCTTTGGTTCTCGCTACATCATGAATGTTCACTAACGCCATCTAGTAAGAAAGATCATAATTCATCGAGTAGCTAACATCTCGACCCTATAGATATAGAGAGAATCAAAATATTGCATTCTAGAGACATGCCCTCTAACGCCTAATATCCTAAGGTTCTCGGTTGATCTGTCTATCAACTAGCAGTTCTTGACCTTCCACCACTTCATCGTATACAACATTTTTTTTATAATTTGGATTTCGGTACAAAAACCTGAAATTGACGATCTAAGCGTTCACTTAAATTAACTTAAATTAAATTAAACAAATGACAAATCGTCAAAGCGAAATTCTAATCAAAATATTCGTGAATAGTTTTCACCATTACAACGCAGAAACGGTGCAGCCAAAATAAAAACTACAACACAAACAATACAACCGCTCTAATACTTTGAACCGATTTCTTCCATCCCATCCCAAATGCGGTCGGCCGTTTGCGGCAGCCCAAAGGAAAATTACCTCGAAAAGCCGCTCAACTTTATCCTTAATGGCCTGTTCCTCTTCGCAGCCCTCGGGTACCTTACCCATCAGCTCGTAGATGGCGGTTACAATCTCCTTCATTTCCTCCTTGGTAATACAGCCGTCACCGTTGATGTCGTACAGCGAGAAGGTCCACTGTAGCTTTTCGTCCACGGTCCCACGAAGCAGAATCGACAGATTTGCAACGAATTCCTAGCCAGCAGCAGAATGCGAGATATGAAAACAAAGAACAATAATCGAGAATGAATTAGCACTCCAGTTGACGGCATCATCACCCGATGTGAATTTTTGATTTGCTTTGTTTTCGCTTCTTGTTTTTTGCTTCTTTTTTTTTGACGACTGACTTACCTCGAAGCTTAATGAGCCATTACGGTCCAGATCGATAGAGTTGAATACGTAATGAGCGTACTGACCGCTGCTGGCTGTTGGCAAGAATTTTCCAGTGGAGAAAAATGTACAGCAAATCAAAAAGGCAACATTAGCGATTGTGAAGGGGCAATAAATGTTTGGTTATGGCGTATTGTTATTTAACATATTTTTTACATTAAGAAATGAAGCCCAGCGCATGTCTGTTGACTATACGAAAATTTACAGCTTTCATTTTATTCATTTATTTTCAATGTTTCTAAAACGCAATTACTCGAGAAATTTTTTCAACGCGAAAAAAAACCACTAGAATGTTGAAAGCTAATCGACTCAGATTGATCGACTGATACAACCTTTTTTTTTTTGTTTGACAGAAAAGCTAAAGTCGAATTCGTTTTTGCAGTGTAATGCGTTTCGGAAATCAACACAACGGCCAATGTTGTCAAATGGCATATAAAAAATGGCAGTAGTACGTGGGGTGTAGTTCTAGTGTAACCCAGCTGCAAAACGAATTCGACATAAATGAAACCTGTTTTGGAATAGGAAAAAAACAATCAAAAGTTTTTAAGTTATGCCATTAAAATGATCTCAGAACCTGTGAACAATGTATGTTTTCTTGAGTAGAAAACAAATGTGAAATTCAATTAAAATTTAAAAGACTCAAGCTATTGACCGATTTTAAAGGTACTTTTAAAGCAGTAAACAGTTAAGTTTTAAACCCAAGCCGTAAATTCCATGTTTATTCTATCTTCAATTTGTTATTCGCTGTCGGCATTTTCTCTCATACTCCGTTGTTTGAGGCTTTATGAAATAGCGCTCATAAATCTCGCAAGGTACTTCACCTACAGTGAAACGTTCCGTTATTCATTTGTGCGAAAATGTTCTACACCCAGGAATGTGTTCAATTTTTTAAAACTGAATTGATTAGTATACCTGACATTGTTCCACGCACCTGAACCGTGAAGCTCACTGCAGGAGCGAAAGTGTAGCTTTTTTTTCTCCGGTGATGAAGGTTGAAATCAGTATGCCTACCCGTACGTGACCACCCGCCTCCATCATAACTAAAAAACATGAATGACTCTACCGTCAATAAAACCCGCACGAGAAGTGTCTGGGATCGAATTTTCCCGCAGTGATCACCACTTTATTATGAATCTTTATTGTTACATTCTCACTTCTCGCCTTGGAATGCCATTTGAAGTCGATATAGCCCGTCTGTCGTAGTAGCAGGACTGGGGAATATGATTTGGTATTAAAGATTTATGAACCTGCAAATCACCCTCAATTCTATTATGGACAAAAAATCAAATAGCAGGGCTGCAGCGGATCTGATGCCTGCGGTCGTACCTCAACTGACAGTTACACCATTAGAGTTGACGCACTTATCGCAGCGAATAAATTGGTGGTTTTATTTCTCTTCCGAAACCGCAACCATGGAAGAGATGACAACGAACTGTTCTATTCCCACAGGTTTTGCCCGGGGATTGTGTGATTTATGGCTCGGCATTAGTGGGTGGATTAACCAGGTTTAGGTTGTTTTGCCGTCGGTCTTGTGCGTGTCACATACAGCGAATACAATAAGTGCAACTAATGTTAGCTTAGAGAGCGTCGGCTTTGAACTTGAATGACGTTTTAATTCGAGATAACGGCAGAACATGAAAAGGCGTGCTAATATTGCGATCCTACAAATCATTGTGCTTTCTGCTTCCTACACAGAGAAAGAGAGCGGTATTTGGGTGTTACGCCAAGAATTTTTTCTGCGTATACGCATTTGAACATAGCTAGATCCACTGAATGCCTGTTTGGGGAACGAAAGAACTTTATGGGGACGGAAAATCTCAGGATAAAATCAAAGCATGGTATTAGAAACATCATCACCTGGACAAAGCCACGTACAATATCCTTGAGGAATACATAATCATCGCCCTAATAAACCGTATCTATCAAGTCGAGACGTTTAACCTAGTGTTCTCGAAATTTATTGTCTTAGCACAAACCAGGACGTTCGATCAGAGCGTCCATCTAATGCTAATATCGTTCTTTTTACTACGAAGAATAGTAGAAAGATTATAATATTAACGCGTCCGCAAACCGTCTGATTTTTGATGATGGCAAGAAGGTGAAACGGAACATGTGTTTACATGTGTTCCTGGGTGGCACCAGAGTAGCTAGGATATTAACGTACATGTCGTTATTATGCAGGCTAATGTCACTGTTTACGTTCATTGTTGTTGACCAGCTTTTTAATACAAACAATTATACCGGGATGAATAAGGAAAGTGACTAGATATATAGACGTAGCAGATGATGTATTGTGCCACAGGTCAACCAGGTCAACCTTAACACAATCATTCAAAGGATTAATTTATAATAGTCACCATGAGTACACATAATCTGGTTTCTATAATATAATAAATATATTCAATTAACAGAAATTTTAAACTTTGTTTAAAGGAAAAACCTTTCATTTACAAACAAGTTATTAGCTCAATAATTTGTTTGTAAATTGATTTGTGCATGTTGAACTTTAAAAAATGTAAATATCCGTAAATAGTCTGATTTCCAATAACCAAAACTTGACTGTTTTTGCGATTTTCTAGATATTCCATTTGACATGTTTATAGTTTAGAACTGTGAAAAACATCGCCATTTTTCTGTTGGCATCCTACCAATATACATTTTAATCTTTTCCTTTTTATTAGTTTCGTTTCACTGCCATAAAATCTGACCTGCCAAAGTTCATGCAGCTAGCGTAAATTGGCATTTCGGCACGAACCAAGTAATCGGTAGAGGAAATGAAAACTTTTCCGGAATAGAAAAAAGTAAACTCAACGTGTTTGGTGATACCGATGTAGCGTTAAGCGTAGTTGCTTGTTGACGGTTCTTTTATTGGTGTTTTATGCCTTGCACTAAGAAGGATTAGGAAACATTTTATCGTTTCCTACATGTTTTCAATCCTTCCGGAAGACCCACCACCGGCCGGAAGCGGCTATACTACGTGAGAGCGTGATAGTGCAATTGTAATGGAGCAAACAGAAATAAACGTGCTAATCCGACTGGATGCTTTCGACTTTTCCCCTAGCAAAGTGCCGTAATTGATTCGCAAAGAAAAAGGTGCAAAGTTAAATGATTTTTCAAACTGATTTGATAAGCTAAAAATAAATAGTTTTAAACAATAGATGGATTAACATTAAGTTTATAATAACAAAACTTACTTTTAGTATAAAAATAATGGTTTCAGATAAAAACTTTCATGTCCTCAATTGTGTTAGGCCTTTAATTCTTAATCAACAGCGGTCTCATTCAGTTCGAGACCGAACGACCAAGTCGCTCTTCAACAGCGTATGTTTAATTTGTTGTGCAATGATGCGAATAATTTACCGGTTCACGCACCAGCTGCATACCATGGGAATAGCATAAACCCACATGGCGAATACTTTCTCCCTTGGCACTTGTCACTCTACTGCCACTGTCCTGCCATAGCGCTCGTTGACGCTCTTCGTTGGCGAAGCTTGGGCATTGCAATTTACGCATCATTTCGCCTGCACATCATGCAGCCATGAGGCAGAATAAAATTTTAATTGAGTTTTTTACCGGTCCATCTAGTATAATGTCAAACGAAGGCATCTATCATAGGGTCTATGACGATGAGAGTACAAAAAAAGGTAATTTCAACGATGAAACGATGCTTTTGGTATTCTCGGAAGAATGAACTGAAATATCGGGAAACTTTTAAATATGTTTTTGTCAACTCTAAGTACCACTAACCTTTCGAATATTATATTATAAACTCATGTTTGCTGGAGAGTTAATCGATATTCTGAACCGATTCGTCGTTTTATTATTCTAGTTAGATATATAATTCCATTTACAAAACAAAATAGATAAAGAAAGTGCTCCTACATACTTCTGTTTAGCAACTTCTACCCAACAAACTGATATTTTAAAAAAATTGAAGTAACTTCACCAGAGTTTAATACCTCACCAGTGAAATCACTTTTTTATAACGTATGAATCTCATAAGTGTCGTTCAAAGTTATTCAATGTATTGATATCGAAGTTATACTGGGCTTGATAGAATGCTAACAGTGAGGAGTTGGGCTTATATGGTTCAATAAAACTATGAGCTGGCATAGAAAAAAGAGTCAGAAATTTAAAATATTCATTAGGATGCTACTAAAAACTAAAAACCGAAAAGTCTGCTAAAGATGAAAACAATCGAAAATGAATTTTTTTGGTCGTTAAAAACGACTTACAGCAACGTTCTAGAATAGAGGTGCAAACTGAAATACCGAAAGCATCGAGAGCGTTACGAAAACTGTCCAATTTCGAATGCTAATAACTGACCCAAGATGCCACCTTTAAGTTCAAAATTGTGACTTCCGGTTTCGGTAAAGCGGTCAAAAATAACCGTATACGTAATATGAGTACTTTAAGAATCTGAATGATGCCCAGAGAGCAGAGACCTGAAACCGATCTCAGATGCCATTTTGAAATCCAAGATGGTGATTTCCAGGTTCTGAACAGCTAACAATGGCTGAACAGCTCAAAATGGCTGACTACCACTTAAAAATTGTTTCCAAGACCGGGATAATCCAGAGGTAGTATATCGATACCAGTTACCATCTCTTGTGGACCCCTCATTATTTTCAGAGAGTTATGTTAGAGAGTTGGAAGCGGATTATCATTAACCCATTCTAGGCGGGTTATGCCGTATGGCATCACCTGACATCTACCTGACATCTTGGATTACAACTCAACAATTATACATGCTATTTTTAACGATGAAACTATTCAATACGATTAGAGAACAGATGGATCTATAATACGCAACCCAGTTTGTGTCAATTACACATGTAGTTGCTGAGTAATAAGAGTTCGAAGGTCATTTTTCGAGGCAAAGTCTGATTTCTCTCCGCCGGGAATTGGTTAAGGTTCATCACTTCAGAATATTAAATTGATTATTTCTGATCGAGTGTACAGGGTGAGGAATAATTATCCGTGTTTTTTTGTTTCAGTGTATAACTAAGATTTGACAGATGTTTAAATGAGCTTACCTATGCAATTTTTAACCTTGCCCGAAAAAAAATAACATTAAAAAAACATTTAAAAAACCTTAAAAATTGCTGTAACTGTACATAGCTATACCATAATTTAACTATGTTTTTCATTGTAAATACATCAATTTAACATTAAATATCATTGTCCAGAACAATAAAAACATCGTTTTTGCCATTTTTACCATGAAAAAGGGGGATCGTTATGTATCTTAACAGCATTTTTTCAGATATTTTGACGCAGGACTACGTCTTTGTTTTATATACAAGATTACATTTTGTAAAATTGAAGATGAAATTGGCAAATGTTGCGTCAGATTTTAAACGATTATACCAAGCGAACGACTCAATGCATTCTAGTCATTTATATGTCGGTGGATAGATAAAATGTGTAACAATTGTTTGATATGATGTTTAACATTGTTGCTTTACTGCTTAATGGTGAAAAAGGGTTAAAATTTCCAAGGTCATGCTTTCCCATACATTTTCCTTGCTATTCCCTTGTTTTTCGAGCACGGATAACAGTAACATGGACGGAATAATTTCCACCGCCTACATATTCTGACTCAACAAAGTGTTTTGTTTCGTTTGTCTTTCTCTAAGCTGCGTGGCCACGCCCTAATGGCAAAAATCTACGCTGAACTCGATACAGAGAACTGCGTGTGGAAAATTCAGCTTCAGTCTAGTTTGTCACACAACAGCGAGTGGAGTATAGAGGTACGCGACATTGAGAAACGAGAGCTGCATACGAGTCAACTTCCAGGCACTGAGGAGCATGTTACCTTTATTTTGCATACGGCAGCAACAGTTACCATCGTACGCTGCAGGATATTTTGCTGGCACAGTAACTGGAGGGCACAGCGGAAAGCAAATGTTATGCGCGGCCAACAAAATATTCAATGCAGTGGTGGTGCGATCATCAGCGATCTGTAGCACACATTTCGAGCTAAAGATTATGGAATCAGTTCTTTTCAGAACTATTAATGTTTGGAGATAAGAGTTATGAGACTTATCACAACTACTACTAATGTGGAATGTTCATCTATTTCTCAATAATCATTTTTACAATAACGACCAGAGCGCACCAAAGATAAACGGTAGTGTTGCCTATGAACAGTTTATCACAGCAAGATATAACCATCATTTCAAGAATTTTTACTGCTAAATTGAGTGATTTTCCGGTTTAATTGTTTCTTTGTGCCCACTCGAACACCGTTATCAGTCAAATATTAGTAACGAAAATTAGTTAATCTAAGAACCAGAGTGATTTTCGTAAAAACTTTCTTTTGATGCGTATGAAAATCACTCAGTAGTATCGAAGGTGTTTTGTTTTGTTTGTCTTTCTCTAAGCTGCGTGGCCACGTCCTTATGGCAAAAATCTACGCTGAACTCGATACAAAAAAACTGCGTATAGAAACTTCAGCCTCAGTCTAGTTCAGTAGTGCAGCAACTGTTACCATCGTACGCTGTAGGATATTTTGCTGGCACAGCAACTGGAGGGCACAGCGAAAAGCAAATTTTATGCGCGGCCAACAAAATATTCAATGCTACCGGTGGTGGTGCAATCATCAGCGTTCTGTAGCGTTCATGAAATCAGTTCTTTTCAGAACTACAAATGCTTGAAAATAAGAGTTATGAGAATTTTGGCAACTACAACTAGTGTGAAATTTTCATGTATTCTGGCATCGTTATTTTTACAATAACGACCATCAAATATAAACGGTAGTGTTGCCTATGAACAGTTTATCGCAGCATATAATAAATATATTTAGTCCTACGTCACCATTTCATACAACCCCTAGGGCTGTATACCTTGTAGTATTTCCCATATATTTAGAAGTCACTGCAATGTTTTTCATGGTAAAATTATTGTCGGTGGTAGATTCAACAACAAAAAACGTTGTTAAAACATGGTAATGACAAAAATCGTTTACAAGCTTACAGTAAAAATACTGTGTTTTTTATGTTACAATAAAAACACGGTATTTTTACTGTAAGCTTGTAAACGATTGTTGTTATTTTATGTTACAATAAAAACACGGTATTTTTACTGTAAGCTTGTAAACGATTGTTGTCATTACCATGTTTTAACCAGGGATGTTATCTGCTCACTTCAAGTGCACAAAGTGTCAACTTTCCGTTTTTCACATTGAGAAGAACGCCTGCAGCCGTTGAGAAACTCACCAGCAAAAAGAGAAATGACGCGAACGAAAAAAGAGAAATGATAGTGCACAATTTCACTCTTTGTTTCTCTTTGTACTGAGAAATTGGTTACTTTGCTTGCCGCAGGCGCTAGAGCATGAACAAAAATACAAGCTACTCTAATCTCTATAATCTTTCATAGTAATGTGGTAATTACCACTGTCAAAGGCAATGTGTTTATGACCGGGAATTACTGTGTCTAAAATTCTCGTGTGTTTTGGGTTTGTCATTATTACATCAATATTATATTTTTGTTTTGTTACAATATTATTAAAAAACAGTATAGGTAACTTTCATTGCCTATTAAGAGATATTGTTTTTTTTAATTGAAATATTTGTTGGTTTTGTGATGAGAACGTATCAGAGCTTGGAAATATGATGATGTGCTATAGCTTGGCGCTTGCTTTTTACCCTTCCAGCGGGAGCATTTTCCAACCTCATCAATTGATTTACACGTTGTACTCAGTGATGCCATATTTGCATCTGTATTTTGAGGATCAAAAAATCTTGTCACTTTGATAAAATTTCGAAAAGCTTGTTTAACATATATCATGATTCGTTCATTCACACGCTCACGCGAAGCATATAAATATAATATACAGGTTTCGAAATGGTCAAGGTAGAAACACTTTTCACTGCGATAATCGTTTTTTTCCTCTGACGGTGGCTAAATACATTCATGAACAAACATGTCAAACTAGTACTCGCCATCACGATGTTTTTTTACCTCGAACGTATTTTGACATTCACGAGCAAAAGCCTACTGTGACGCACGCTAAGGAAGCGAAATAAAATGAAAGTGTTGACTGTTTACAAGCCTGATAATAAAACAAGCCTTGCAACATTTATGTTCATTTTTTTACTGTATCAAGAAGTTTAATTTGCGATCAGGAAAACCAAAAAAATCTGTATAAATCTGTATTATTTCCAGAAATCTGTAATCTGTATATGAAGATATCTGTATGGAAAATACGTAAAAAATCTGTATAAATACTAAAATACAGATAAAATTGCACATGTGACATGACTGGTTGGACTAAGTACACCAGCGCTAGTGGAAGAATGTGAGATTGATTTTACACTCGAAAAATACCAATACCAATAACCAGCAACATCACACAAACCAAAGCGAGCTTCACAAAGTTCCGCAAAGAGCAACTTTGTGTAGAGGAACAATTTACTTTCTCTTTGTGTAGGTTTCTCAATCTCCTGTGCACTCAGCGCAAGAAAGAAGTCAAAGCAACAAAGAGAAGAGCACACGACTTGAAAACAGAGCAGCGAGTTAGAATTTCACTTTCCTCTTTTTTCCTCTGAGGAGAAACCATCCCTGGTTTTAACAAAGTTTTTTGTTGTTGAATCTACCACCGACAATAATTTTACCTTGAAAAACATTGTCAGTGACTTCTAAATGTATGGGAAAAATGCCTGAAAAAATGCTGTTAAGATACATAACGACCCCCCCTTTTCATGGTAAAAATGGCAAAAACGATGTTTTTTATTGTTCTGGACAATGATATTTAATGTAAAATTGATGTATCTACAATGAAAAACATAGTTAAATTATGGTATAGCTATGTACAATTACAGCAATTTTTAAGGTTTTTTTTAATGTTTTTGTAATGTTATTTTTTTCGGGTGGCTATGTGTAAACAAAACCACGAGACAGTGTACATTAAGTGTCATAATGAGGTCAAGTCCATTACGCAAATTCTGCTGAAAGAATTTATCGATGGACGCCATCGCACAATTTTATTCACCGATGAGAAAATTTTCACTGTGGAGCAATTTCATAACCACCAAAATGACGGTCAGCTTTTGCTTAAAGGCTCTTCTAAGCGTATGAACGTAGCTCGATCACATCATCCAGTTTCGGTGATGGTTTGGACGGAAATTTCGGCTACCGGTAAACCCCCTTGAATATTTATAATCAATCAATTTGTTTACCAAAAGCTTTTAACCGACACAGTGGCACCTTAGGCACGTGTACATTTCGGTAAAACTAAATGGACATTACAATAAGATTGGGCTCCATCGCATGGAGCGAAAAAACACTGGAACTCTGCAGCAGACTTTTTCAAAGATATTTAACTAAAGATGAATGGCCTTCAAACTCTCCTGATTTAAATCCAATGGACTATTCCGTTTGGTCTATTCTTGAATCCAGAGCCTGTACTAAATCACACAAATAATTGGATCATTTGAAAGCTAGTCTAAGTCTGGGATGCCATATCTGTGGAAGAACTATCGTCCATCGGCGATAATTTCTCTGAACGATTAAAACCGTGCGTTGAAGCCAAGGGTGGACATTTCGAGTCCGCGATGTAAATATTACAAACTATGCTACATTTTGTATAAATATGTTGTTGTTTAATATTGAAAAAACAAAGTTATGACAAAAACAGTGAACACGGATAATTTTTCCTCACCATGTATACTCTAACCTATTGCAAGAAATATAGTGATATCCGAAAGGTGTCGTAATTCTACGTTAACCTCTTTAACTTTTTCTCTTAAGACCCATACAAATTTCATTCTCATTTTATGTCAACTCCCCTCCCCCCCCCCTTCAAAAAATGTTGAAAATTGGAAGGGGAAGAAAAAAAAAGTTATAATGTTGACTTTTCGACAGCGAACATGCTTAATTTAGCAACAAACCAGTCCAGTGACTGACAGTGAAAGTGTCATCAAAGGCAAGCCAAAGGATTAATAATGATAATAATGTGATATTTTTCAACACACTGTTGCCAGCAAGTTACAAACGTCGTAGCTTGCACACAATTTTTTATGAAAGGTATTCCTTTTTTTTTCTTCTCAGTGTTATTTATTTTTTGCCCTCCCCTTAGCTAACTCTGATAACCGTGGACATGAAAACTATTCAAAACTTGTATCAGCCTAATTTAAGTTACAATACATAAACAATAACAAAATTAGGCTAAAAATTAGTTAAAGACAGTTAAAATGCAAATTTTTTTTTCAACTTCTCCGCACATTAACAATAAGCAATCAAGGTATTTACATGGCATTTCCGATTTCACTGAAACTTTTCACAGTTTTTCCTTTTTGATAAAAACGTCATATTATGACATCAGTTGTTCATGTTGAAGTTTATTGTTTTTTCTTTTCAATGGAAATTCGTACAGACTAAATCTTAAATTATGTGTCTAATCCTACTTTCAAAAGACCCTTTCGACATACCATACTCGTGGAAACATTATTGTATGCTCTTAAACTGGAGCTAAATGAACTGAAATAGCCGTAATTAGTTCTATGGAAGATTGATGGCTGAATAGCTTCGAAGATTACGTCGAGGAATGTAAAAGTTGATTTGCTGCAACAGTTCCGGACAGTCGATGTTCCCTTCGATGATGTCGAACATGAACATCCGCTGGAGCTTGATTCCAAGCTGATAAGCATTCCACGTGATGAGTAATCAGGTAGAGCCATTGGATCTCTCATTCAAGTTCATTCCATTTTCACGACACCAAAATAAGAGCTCGTCTATATCGCTTTTCAAGGCTTAACAGCTGGAGCTCGGATGAAATTCTTAGGTATAGTTTGAGGTCGTCAGCAAAAATTTGTTTCGGAGACAAACATAATTTACGAACAGGTTGAAGATAAGTGGACAAAGCACGCTCCCTTGTGGCACTCCTAAAGTGATATCGAATTCCCTGGAGTACGCTGAGTTAACACAGACTAATGCTTTTCGATTTGTGAGGTAGGAGGGTAGCCATGCCTTGAATGCTTGCTTGAACTTTTGATGATGAGTACTGCCTAACTTAGGAATAGGCACAATTCTAGAAGATTTCCAGATACCTGGGAAAGTCTTATTTAAAAGCGATAGATTGAAGCGACAAGCAACAGGAAAAGCCAATGAGGATGCACAATTTTTGAGGAACAGTGGCGGTAATCCATCCCGGCTCCTTTAGTCGGATCAATGTGTTCGAGTTCGGTTTGAACTTCGTTGGTTGAAAAAGTATGGATTGATGTCATACGTCGGTACTCGCTGAAAGCAATCTGGATGCAAAGCGGGTGTCCTTGTGCTATAAACACTGACAAAGAAATTATCAAATAGGTTGCTGCTTCGTAATTGGAGTTAGAACTTGTTCCGTTATGTTCAACATTGAACGATATCCTAGGGCTCGCATTCAATGACTTGACATGTTTCCAAAAGGACTTCGGATTCTGCCATAAGTTCTGCTTTACCTTCTGTATATATATCCTATACGTTTCAGCAAGGTGATTTTTATATACAGCTTTCATAACACGAGAGAGTTTCGATTGACTGTGGTCTTGATTTAAAATAACGTTTTCTCATTTTACGAAGCATGTTTCTCATTTGGCGAAGCTTAGCTGTCCACCAAGGCTTACGCATTGAAACTCTGGAAGGACGTCTTCGTACACGCGGGACATTTTCACTCAGAACTTCCAATAGTTTTCCATAGAAGGTAGACACATCCACATCAATTGAATCGCCTGTTAGATAGTGCCTCTAGTCGATAGACATTATAACGTTATTTAAAGCATCGAAGTCACAGTTTTGGACGTTTAAATCCATAAAACCAGTTTGCTGCTCGCTTTCCTCGAATACGTCATTATTAGTGTCAAGCAAGATGACTAACGGTTCGTGCAGAGGATCAACTCGTAAGAGTGGCTCAGCGGGTTCAAATACTTCCACCTCATCAGGTACGTTAACAAAAGCTAAATCAATCAACCGTCCCATTGAATTTGTAAACTGGGTAACCTGTAGAAGTCCGTAAACAAGCAGTGATTCAGTGAGTTCTAATTTATGTTCGGAAGATGAAATAATGGGTGAATAATCATGAAGATCTCCATCGAATTGCCACACGAGGTAAGGAAAACTATAGTCTCCCAAAACCATTAGAACATAAGCACCTTTCAGACGAACAAAGATGTCAAGGATTGCCACACAGTGAACCCTGTATAGATCAATGGCAGAGTTTGGAGCCAAATAAACGGAGCACAGATATGAGAAGAAACAGAAACACATTTGAGATTGAGCTTTACTGCAACAAGTGTTTCACCGCCTATCGAAACATCGCTGATTAGTTCACTGCGATCACATCGCAACAGACAGTATTCAGTCGACTATTCTGAATCGCTTATGTCTGGTCGGAGCCAGGTTTTAAGTGAACACCGAAATATCGTAGTCACAACTAGAGAGCATCTTGGTTCGAATGCCTCGCACATTTTGGTAGTAAACTGTCAGGAGATGTATGTTAGCATACAGTGGCAGCCCTGACTACCACGACATCAGGCAGGACCAAGACGTTTTTGATTGCTGAAGCAGTTAAAGCTTGAAAACGGCGGTGATACTGGTAACATGACTGAGTCGGGAGCGTTGAAGACTTCCTGATTGCTGTATAACGTGCGTCTTGGTGCGGCTTCAGTACATATTGAGGATGTTTTTGCTGCCGGTTGATTTATCGGTGGATGACTGGAAGGTACGGAAATGTCAGGTGTTGAATTATTAAATTCAGTAAAATACTTGCCAGTACTAGCAAGCTGGAAGACCCCTTCTCTATATTCAAACACTGGACCGGGACGACTGATGAGCGCTGACTGCAGTGGTGCTACTGTGATGAGCGGATGGGGGGCTTCCGATTTGCATAATTCGGTGCGTCCCGAGTGTGACCCAGAAAAAAAACATATTGGTCGTCGATGGAATTCGTCAAGTCGATTGTGGATAAATCTGCATGCGATGATTCGATTGGAATAAGCGTTGTCTGGTCACAAACATTCATCGATGATCCCACGATTAATTGAGAGGTGTAGCGTGTGTGCTGTCTGAA
Organism: Wyeomyia smithii; assembly: GCF_029784165.1. Classification (NCBI taxonomy): domain Eukaryota; kingdom Metazoa; phylum Arthropoda; class Insecta; order Diptera; family Culicidae; genus Wyeomyia; species Wyeomyia smithii. The sequence continues at coordinate 120,123,490 of NC_073696.1, read as the reverse complement.
GCTGACGGTTGCATTCCATGTACGGTTCGAGCAAATTTCGGTGCATTTGGACCCCAAAAATCCTTTGGACTATTACGTGCCTCAAACTGACAGAAATATTTACCTTTCGGCCAATTCTTAGCATCTAGCGCAACCTCTTTGAACTGCATATCAATACCCACTTTAAACGAGATGAACGCAAACGATCTTATGTAGGCATCTTTTTTTACAAGTTTGCGTACTACTGGTTGAGCCTCTGGCACACATTCTTTGAAAAGCGCAGTAATTTCATCCTCAGTGACATGAGGTGCAATTCGCGAGGGGTAAATCCAAAGTTTTTCTGTTGCTTTCGGAACAGTATTCATCAATTTGAAACAATTTTCAGCTTTCAGCACAATAGCCTATCAGAAATCGACCCTATGAATGTGTTAATTTGACCAAGTAACGGTTAACATCATTCAAACAACAAGTTATCGACTCAGCAACAGATGTAATAGCAGAAACGGCAGCGTCGGGAGAATTATTTGCCTTCAAATTCTCGACAAAAAGCGTACAATCGTTACACAGCCAAGGTAATTTCGATTGCACATTGACAAAATTACAAGAAACTGGTTAATAAACTATCAGCAAAACGGTATGTTTTATTGATATAATGTCTTCGACAAAGTAAGTAATTATTATCTACAACTTTGCCGAAAACACTATACGGAACAAACAAACTGTCGGATGCAAGAAAATTTTGAAACGCAAATAGACACTCGGCGCAGGAGACTATCCCAAAGTTTGATTCATGTCACACAAAAACCGGGATATCAAGTTATGGAATAATCTCCTGCCTATTAATGATAAAAAAATATTTTCAACGTCTTTGTTTGAAAAAAAAAATGGATTACTTATAGACAACTTATATCATAAAATCTTAAACATAAAATTCTTTATCAAAAAGAAACAACTGTGCAAAGTTTATAGAAAGTTTATAGAGAAATTGCTCGAAAATACGATTTAAGTGAAGCAGGAGCACGAAACTGGGAAGCGTACACTGTAAAAAAATTTCACGTCGAAGTGAAGTGATTTGCTGTTGAATTCGCACTACTTGCCGAACATTTCAAAGTGAAAAGAAAATCCTTCGAAACATGTTAATGCAAAGAACGGTGAAATCAACAGCAAATCACTTGATTTTCTGTTGTTATGTTCATCTTTTTTGATATTCTTATGTTTGAGATACAAAATGTTGGTCATTTGGATATTATCTGCTAATCACAATAAATTTAAAAGGTTTCTGTTTATTTTTGATTTTTCAATTTTATTTTATTCTAGGTTTTCAATTTGATTACAAAATGACCACTGTCGCTGTGTCGGTGTATTCGATTTCGGGATCTGTAAAAGAGTTGTTTTATTATTATTTTATTAATATCAAAGAAATATCAAAGATTCAATAGAACTTACTTCCAAACAAATTTTTAATCTCCGGGGAAAATGTGCTGCTTGCGCCTTGCGCCATCTCGACTATTTTTGTTTCGTTTTATGTTTTTGACGTTTGTCAATTGGAATCGCAGCTGTAATTCAATTGATTTGAACAGTGGTGCAAATTCAAGAGACATTCATTGTAATATGATGGTGATTTCCATTGAACAGTTTTCAACGCAAGATCATTTCATTAGAAAGTGTTAATCATTGTGAAATCAACACTAAATCACTTCAATTTGCAGTGTGACGTGACGAATCGAGTCAAGTGCAAAAACACTTGAAGTAATCGTGGCATTTAATTACAGTGTAGCCGATCGGACCGGTAGAGGAAGGAAGCGGAAAACTACAACTAGCGATGATCGCCGAATTTCTCGAGAAGTGGCAAAAAATCCTTTCGCTACCAGCCGAGTGATTCGTGAAAATGCTGATTTAAATATCTCTGAACGAACTGTGCTAACAGGAAATGGGTTATAAGAGTGGATTTGCTCAACGACGACCTTTGATTCGAAAGGTTCACAGATTTGTTTACTTCGTATTCAGCATACATTTTTGGCTGAGGTTTATTTCTGCAGGATCAAACGCCTCAAATTCGCTCAAAAATACATCGACAGAAAATTGATGGCATAATGACGGCAGACTATTACATCAGCATTTGAAAGAGAAATCTTACAGAGTCGGCGCGAAAGGTTGGCTTAGAGAAGAAGTTCACTTTTCAACAAGACAATGATCCTAAGCATACCGCCCACAAAACCACTGCGTATTTGCGTGCTTCACGTATCAAGCTATTGAAATGGCCATCACAAAGCCCGGACTTAAATCCGATAGAAAATTTGTGGTCGATTTTGGAACAAAATGTCGACAAGGGAGATGTCACCAACCGCGACAAACTGTTTGAAGCTTTGGAAAAAGCTTGGACAAATATCGACTCCCAACATATTAAAAACCTCGTTGAAAGTATGCCTCGACGCCTGCAATCCGTGATTGAAGCTAAAGGTGGCCAAAATAAATACTAAAATAAAGAAAAATTGAACGTTGAATCACTATAATGCGTACTTTATTTGTCCACAAGAAAAATGACAATTTCCAAATATAGTTGGACAACATAGTTATAAATAATAAATAAATAATAAAATAAAAAGAAAATTGAGGGTCTTGTACATAATTATTGATTGATCGACAATGATGATTCTACCTCCTAGCTGAAACGAGATTTTTATATTTTGACCGGTCCCCTCCTCAAAAATGGGGACCATGTGAAGACAAATTGTTATTGTATCTGAGTATCGCTCACACTATTAATATCACATTAAACAGATTTCGAAAAAGTTAATTTAGCGTCGGGAAAAACCTATTTTGATATTGTAGGGGAATTGGGGCAAAATCGACATGTTGCTGACATTTTACGTGGATCAGATACGTACCAATCGATCTCTGAGACTTTTTCACTCAATATAAAACATAATTTGACTACCACTTTTAGATATTAGCGGTTTACCATTCATGCTCCACATACTCGATATTATATTGCTTTGTGAAATAGGGTGAGGAACGGCTTAAGCAGGAGCGCCTATTTCAATCAGTTGAAATAAACGGGCCTCAATCTCCTGAATTTTGATTAATATCGACAATTTCAATGATGAAAACGAAAACCCTGATTAACTAGCTTTCTTACGAATACATAAAATACCGTTCAACACAGAAAAATCTTTGAAAAAACATCAAACGAAAAAAGTTGCAGCTATTCAGGCGGTATTTGGGTGCTGAAGAAAATCCCCTGCAAAACAGATGCAAACTGCTTAAAAGGTTCGGGGTGATGGGAATAGTGGCCCTCAATAGGGTACTTCAATTGATTATTGTTAAAGTTTGCTAAATCGGTTTTAGAATCTGAAAACAAGTGCTGACAGAGAAAAAGATAGAGGACAAAACGATACACTTATGTTTGTATTTCACCTTACAGATTCCGAGTATTTCAATTTAACACACGGGGGCCGAGCTGCTCGAAATATTCGTAGAATTACCGTTTGAGCTCAGGTTTTGTCCTATTTAAGATCTGTTTTTTTAAAGATTGGTAAGAAGGTGATAATATGTGGACAAACTCTTAGAATGTTGATATTTGGCTTCAAAACAAAGTGGCGTCGAAAAAACATCGAAAACTTCCGATTTTTCAAAAAACCAAAATGGCGTCATTGTTGTCCCTTAAGGCGAAATATATCCAAACTCGGGGAAATTTACTTTCACATCAAACTTCTTCATAAAATCATACATAGAATCCAAGGCAAAAAAAATGTTGCACCGTGTTATTGTTATTGTACTTCCTACAACTTTTCATCTGCCGTCAATCGTTTCTGAAACATAGTCTGGTGAAAAATTATATTCTTACGCTAATTTTTTCGTGGCTATTGACACAAGCTGTATTTCAAATGGAGAATTAATCTGTTCTTGAACTCTTCACTATATCTATTGTTGATGACCATACCCAAAGTTTCTTCTGGGGCGAAGGCAGCTGCATTCAACCATTTTACCATTTAGTTTAGATATATTCGCACACATTTGCGTAAACTATTGTTTTAGGATGAGGCAAATGAATTATTTATACCAAGAACATTTCCGCCATAAATTCAGTTCTTTTTGTGCTGTATGCTCGACTGCTATAGTTTGATTGATTGGAATCATATCTCGTCTATAACTAGCCATTCTGCCATACATTCTGCGAACTAACATATATTGATCTTTTTTTATATGTATTATTCATCCTTGTTTTTCTGCTGTGGATAATCTTCAACAAAGAATGAAGCTCTTACTTTTGAAATGGGCAATTCAACGCTAAATGACGGAGCTTTAAATGAACCCTTATACTTAATTTTTTTTTGGGTATAAAGATTACCTTCACTAGGTTTTTAGAAAGCTTTCGTGTGTTTTAGTATACGCTGTAATTAAAAGTTGTTGTTCGAATATTTGATACTAACACTTTGAACTACACCACAGAGTTGAAAAAATCTACATAGGAAAAATCAACTCGAATTTCGACGAACCAAAAAAGTAACAACTTTGAAACAACTATGAAATAAAAAGTCCACGTTCGACAAAGTGGAAACAATATCAGATGCTCACCGAGGGGGGGATATGTATAAAACATTTACCACAATATGACCAAACAGCCTATCCCATTTCAAGTCTGCATACCTCGTGACCTTCTCAGATTTGACTCAAACTTTGGGGAATTGTTCATACAACGTCACTATGCGAAAATTCTAACTTTGATGCCAAATGGACCACCGCTTATTCCGTGAGACGCTCCCCTTTTCGATAAAAGTGATATTTATCGTCAAAACCCCTTATTTTCTTTTGTCAATGGCTTTAAATACATAATGTCTAGAAATAAACTAGAAAAGCCGTTCAATTTTTCAAATGCATGAATAACATATCTGGCAATACTGCATTACGAAATTGACTTTTTTGGAATTTTGACTATTTATTTTTAAATGTAATTTTTAGAATGTCCGTTGATCAATATAACATATCCGGGAATACAAAAAACTTAGAAAAGAAGATTGCTTAATCCGGAAAACAAATGACTTTATTTCTTAAAAATACTGTAACTCGAGTTCTGCTCATAATACTTCGGGGTGATAGGTGTTTTTCGTGTAAAATTTTCTAAAGAACACGCAATCATCAAATTTTAAATCAAAATATATTAAACTCCCGAAAAATGCAATTCACTTTTTCGAAAGCGACAAGAGCATATCTGGCAACATTGTCGCTCAAAATTCCGGCACAAAACTTGGAATTTTGGCATAGTAACCTTATATGAACATTTTCCCAAAGCTTGTGCCAAATCTTAGAAAGTCGTTGAAACATTTGTACTTTTTGCACACTTGGGATGGAATGCATTTCTTTAGCACGTGTTTCTCTGACATCATTTCGAAATTGTTGCTAGTTAAATTCATTTTCACTTCTACGTTTGTAAATAAATGTCAACGTTTTGTATGTTATCCAACAGCCATGGTAAACAACTGGTTCGGTCTGCATAACCGCAAATTTTAATGAACCGGTAGCAGGTACATCGTATGAACTAAATCCAAATGCGTGTTTAGCAAACAAACAGACATTTCAACGGGATCGATCGAACAGACTGTGCTGGCGTGGCTCAGCTTTCCTCATTAATGTAAACAACATTTGAAAACTGAATTTCAAATAACGCTTGACAAAATAAATACAACAGTAGCTCTGTTTCAATCTGAATTTAATCAGCACAAACTCGGAATAATTGTTTCTAGATGTGCGGCTATAATACAGAAGAAAAAGTTCCATAGCTTTTCCAAACACTCATAACCTAAATCTGTAACATATCTTAAAGTTCAGAACCTAACCCTGAGCAATCGACAGCCGGTACCAATGCAATGTAAGCGTTCAAGGACATAATTGCCAATGGATGGACTGTTTATTAACTACACCAAATCGTCATTTAAGTGTTATGCTGTAAATATTATTCTAAGGTATAAAAATATGCGGTAGCGGAACGAAACAAATAAGAAAAGATGATGGCTTCGACAACTGATTAAAAATTTCATTTCATAATTTAAAAAAAATGTCAAAAAAAGTTTACCATATATAACATGTGGCCTCTTTTACAATGAGACACTTAATAAATTCAAGCTCTAAAATTTTATCAACAAAAATAGCCTAAACAATCTGAAGGCGTCATGTTCCCTACCGCAATAAAGGTATGAACAACTTCTAACAAGTCGTCTCTAGAGAATAGAGAGACGAGCTTTGTTTTGCCCTGTCCTTACCACCGAGCGGGAAAAACTGCGAGTAGATGCCCTTGAAGGTTTCCTCCTTGACGATGCCGGTAGGGCACTCCGCCTTGAAGCCACGGTATATTCGCTTGATTTCGTCCTCGGTGAAACGGGCGGTCCGTGTCAGTTCGCCAAGCGAGTCTGGGTAGTAGCGCTGTGGAACGGGCAGATCTTCGGCTTCCGGTTCTGTGTGGTGCAAACGAAAAAGAGAAATGAAACAGTTAGCATGAGAAGTTGGTAAATATTTCATCACCGGCATGATTACCACGCGGTTTTGGTTGTTTTTTCCGCACCGGCAACTGCCGAGTTGAACAATTTTTCAATTTTCAATTTTCAGCTGTCCAAGCCAAGCTTCGGGGAAATGGGGAAATTGTGAAAACTACTCAGCAGCAGTTTGCCCTGATGGTTATAAAGTGCTCTTTTATTTTGAGCCAGGTCAATTTGCTAAAGCTTTTTCATCGCCTCTATTTTCCTCAATCCACTTGAGAGCTTATGATTCATCGTTGAACGTAGTACGACTTTGTAGTAGAAATGAGAATGAATAGAAAATGTTGAGTCTCCTATTTAACTCCAAATTTTGTTTGATTGATTACGTAAGACAATCATAAGTGTCACTTCGAAGATTGACGATTAACGTTGCGTTATTACAATGTGGTGGAAAAACCACATTCATAAAATTATTCATTGAAAACTAAAAACAAACATAGGTGCCAAAACAAATTTATATTAATAGTAAAATGCTTTTTCCACTTTAAAATCCGATATTACGTTTGAATGATACTTTTTTTTCTGCTAGGTCCCAAACAAAAACGTGTAATTAGATCTGTTGTGGCATTTGTCCAAAAGAACTTTTGGACACCACCACACTCCATTCGTTATTTTCGTTGTCATTACTCGGCCAGCGACATGCTATGTGTTCTTAGCGCCTTGGGTAAAAAACAGAAATTCGCAATTTATATGCTAACGAATCGTGTTTAGCGGCTGATTCTGGGAAGAGAGCCTAATTGGAAATTGACCCCAACTGGCAGCTGGTCCGTTGAAAAACTATCCACTCTTGAATAGGTTTTCTACCTCTGTTTTCCAATGCCGGGTTTGACGTAACATACAATCGATTTGCTGTTTGTCAATTTTTTGAGAAAGGTAAGTGAAGATCTCTCTGAACCGCTCTTTTAAACATGACCGGAAAAATCATCATCAGTCGCAAATTTAAAATCTTTGAGGTTGCCGTAGCACCTGGCAACCCTTGATTTGCAACACTATAGATCAATGCATGGAGCGGCCTAACCTTACTTTTAGTTCCGGAAGGTTTCTTTACAAGGTGTTAGAATTGGAAGTGGAAGTGATTGCATTTTTCCCACCACAACCTCTTTCGGCTCCATCGAAAATAAATCTAAGTCTGCAAAATGTACCTTCTGGAACTGTCAAATAACTTCATCGTGCAATGATCTATTACGAAGCTTTATGGTTTTCCGATAGAATTTCATGACATGTTTTCAGCCCGATTTTAAGTTAGCTCTTGAATTGACGCTTTTTTTCTGTAATTTTTTTTTGTACGCCTTAAGGCCATTGGGAGTAAGAGAGCCACTGCGACCGTCTTGTTGAATATCTTTGTGACTGGCCCCGATTGCCTAACACCAATTGTATAGTTGGTCTCCCCGCAGAAAGTTCTCATGAAAAATTTCGGCTTAACCCTCTAGTGCCCAAGTTAGTTTTTTAGACGGACTTCAAAAAAATCACTATGAATCATCATAAGGGTCATTCCATACGAAGTGACCACGAAAAAGCACAAACTTGGACACGACCATCACAGATTTTGCTCAAAGTTGAGAGAATTATTCATCTACTGTCACTTTGGAAAAATCCCAAATCGAGGTAATATGAGCCAATCTCGAGATATAGCATTTTTACGAAAATAGTTCTGAATCTCGTAATTAATTTTTCGTAAAAATGTTATATCTCAAGATTGGCTCACATTACCTCGAGATGATAGTTGTTTCTCATGTGAAATTTTCCAAGGAACACGATGAAATTATCAAATTTAAAATAAAAATGGCTGCATTTGCCGAAAACTGTAAATTTAGTTTTCAAATACAGAAATAATTTATCTAACAATACTTCCGGTCAAAACTTATATTTTTCCTGGATTCCTTGGTTTATTTTCTTCAAAAATCATCTATTAGTATTTTTCGGTCATCTTACGTCTATGAATTGTAAGAAAAAGAAAAAAGAGAATTTTGACAAAAATTGCGTGACTTTGCAATAAAGAGGGGGGTCCTAGAGAGCGGGGGTATTCCAATCGATATCAAAATTGGGATTTTTTTAGAGAGACAGAAGACGAATAATTCCCCCAACTTTAAGCAAAATCGGTGATGGTCGTGTCCAAGTGGCATGTACACTTCGTATGGAATGACTCATAAACATGTTTTTAGTTGTGATTGAAGCATTTTAGAGGTTTAACTGAAGACCGTCTAAAGGCGGCACTGGGCACCAGAGGGTTGATGGGACTTCGGGATGTGTAGCCTTAAAGCAGTCAAAGTTTCACTTATATGAGCGATGAAAAAATGCACATAAATTGTCGATATGAAATTATCGACTCGAGCAGCTTTATTTTATACCAAATATAGCAATGCTTAAAACTTCGAGATGTGGTTTTTTCTTAAAATTTTTTTCACAGAAAAATCGACTTTCTTTCTTCAGTTCGAAAACCTACTGACTCGACGATATATCCGTTTCTAAAACATTTGGCATAAACAGTTTTATTTCGATATTAAAAAATTTATGTTTCTCTTTTATCGGCCAAAGAATTTAGGTTTTAACCGCTTCGAGCTACGACTTCCGGATGTCCGATTGAATTGATCGTTGACTGAACTACGCAACGGTTAATTTAAATAGTACGAGCGTTGCACAGTAAGTGGTATCGCTAATAATAACAGTGAAACACTTTATCTTCTAAGTAGTTCTCTCCTATTCTCTCTCTCTCTCTCTCTTCAATATTTTCTCGCACTCATTTCTCTATTGCAAATCAATCTAGATTGAGGATGAGTTGTAACATGACAGTAATTGATTTAGGTTATTCTCTGTATCTCAATCTAAAAAATTTTTGTAATAAAATACGAGTTAGAAGTAATCATTCTTCATATCCTTGGTTTCGAAACCCGAACATTAGGAGGAAATACATACGGATCGGTTGTTACGAATTGTCTCCGTTCTTAGATTATATTGTATTATATTGCGCTACACAGTAGGCCTGTCCGTTGACAAGAAAAATGTATGGAAACCATTTTTTAAAATGGTGGATATCATTTTCCAGGATCCTTTCAAGTACTGGTTGTGTTAGTATAGACTAGACTAGACTAGGTTACTCCCTGCCTCTCAATCTGTCTCTATCATCAATATTTATAAAATTCACATTTTTGCCTTTCTCCTAAAAAGGTACAGCAATCACTGGCAAAACCGAAGGTATCAAAGTGCTCCAAAGGGTCGAATGGCATATATCACTCGACTCAGTTCGACGAGCTGAACATTTTCTGTATGTGTGTGTATGTGCAACTTTTTAATCTCACTCGATTTTCTCAGAGATGGCCGGACTGATTTTCATGAAATTATTCTCAAATCAAAGGTCTAGTTGCCCCACAAAACCTCATTGAATTTTATTGTAATCGGATGTTTAGTTTGTATGTTATTTAACAAAATGTGAAAATCACGAAGGTTCATTATCTCAGAAACTACACAACCGATTTAAACAAAATTGATTTTAAATGAGCGAGCTACCTAAAAACCCTTAACTTTTGAATTTTATGAAGATGTGGTTCAAAAGTTATAAAAAGAAACGTGTTCTGGAGACTATTTGATCTCACTCATGTTTCTCAGAGATGGATGGACCAATTTTCATAAAATCAGTATCATATGGAAGGTCTAGTTGCCCCATAAGACCCTATTGATTTGTTTTGTGATCGGATTTTTACTTTGCCTGTTATGTTTAAAAATGTGAAATCCTGCTTTGAAAATAAACATATTCCGAAGACTACTTGAACTCACTCATTTTTCTCAAAGATGGTTGAATCGATTTTCACAAAACTAGTGACAAATGAAGGGTCTACCTGGCTCCTAACACCCTATTGAATTTTACTGTAATCGGACTGTAACTTCGTCTGTAATGTATCAAAATGTGAAAATTACGAGACTTCATTATCTCAGAAACTACACAACCGATTTGAACGATAGTGATATCAGATGAACGGGTTAGTCTAATCAAGTCTATATATAATTTTATCGAGTCTCTATGTAGTCAAGTCCAACCTCAATATGAGGAGATTACCACGATAAAAAAAAATTCGCGTCATATATTTGGAACATAATTACAGCCGAAATTCGTTGGTTGGAACATGACAGCCACCCAACTAGCGAATCGTGTTTGTTAGTTGGATGAACTGACAACTGGGCAAATTTTTAAAAGGGGAGCGCCGGTTGTTTGTTTTCTTTCTGCTTTGGAACGATTTCCTAATTTCATTGTGGTAAATCTTATCAAAGAAAATGAACTTTGCTCATCTGTCTTGCTGCTGTAGTGAGGTAACTAAAATGTTCCGGCTTCCTAGCCGGACCCGGGAGTGTCATCTCGCAGTAAAGACACGACGAACGTTGGTACTCGAATGAATCGCACTGAGCGATCAGTTTATTGTACACGTCGGTAGCAATACCCTTTTCTGCTGATGCAGCGGGTGATCGCACCGTCGTTTTATGGTTTATGATATATGATCGCACCGCTTGTTTTATATTTACTTATATTCTAAATGGTGCTTGGAATAAGTCTATTACACCACCCCTCTTAGGGAAAAATTTGAATTTTATAAATTCAAATTTGTTAAAAATTTGTATTCATATATTGGTCATGTAGAAAAATTGTAAAAGATGTATTACCTCATTTCCTTAGTATGTTAATGCACCTTTTTTTTGTTTTTGTTTTTTCAATTTGTTGTTCAAATATTCTTTAAAATATATACTTCCTTCTACATTTATTTTGAAATCTACATCAGGAAGATTTTGTCGTATCGTCCCAATCCATTGGTGCTTATTGGGTAAAGATCTCAGATATTTATTGAGATGTCTGTGATCTTTCTCCAACGCTCCAATCTATTGTGGATGATGAAGATTGTCTAGAAATTTGAAGTTATGTAACGTTGAATCGCTATGTGTTGAAAAAAGAATTTGTTTTTTTATTTTTGATTGAATATATGTGTTTGATCAAGCTGTAAGGATAAGATTTTGCTTTGAAGATAATAACTGTGCAATTGATGAAATGTATTTATGTAATTAATGTAGGGTTGGCTAAGGTTTTGAAATTGGTTTTGTATTTAGGGATGATTTGAATTCTAGGTGTTATAATTAATCTACATAATTAGTTCTACTTAATTAGTGGTAATTTGTTTTCCTTATAAGTTGAATAAGTTTTGTTATGGGTTATTATAATTAAGTCATTTGCGAAAGAAAAATAAACAAAAAAAATTTTTTTTTTCTTAAACGTTCAATATTCTTATATTTCATTTATTCTAATATCTATTTTATTGTTGTTATAGGAGGTCTTAAAGTTAAATTTTAAGATTTTTTTTTTAAGGAAAATATTTTTATAGATATTTATAACGTTTTTTTTGTTTTAAGATGTGAGATTCGTCTTGTGTTTTTTATTCTGTATTTTATTTGCAACTTTTCGTTGTTGTTGCTAGTATTGTGAAAGTTATCGGAATATAATTAAATGAAAATAATATTACATGATCTTTAAAAAAAAATGAATCTAAGAAAATATTACAGTGTTATTGATGAGTCTTTTGCTAATCTGTTCGGTTTATGACTGATTTAAGTAATTTGTTTTATAAATGTTTTTTAAAATTGAAAAATATTTATTAGATTTTGAGTTTTTAAAATTAGTGAGACAATGATTATGTAATTTGGTAGAATTTGCATTGATATAGTTGCTCTGTCAGACTATAATCTAAGTATAATCAGATGAGAACAAAAATTTATGAATGCAATATTTCTAACATATCAACATATCAACTAACATATCTAACATAACATCATATCAACCCATGGTTATGGCTCTAAAGAACTCTGGAACGGCTATAAGGGGGGATTCTATAACAACAATTCCGCTGCAGGAAGAAAGCTAAGCCTTGGTGCTACATTCCGTATCGGAACTCGACCTTCTGTTGTATTGTACACAGACTTCGCAGCCAACTGTTAAGTATACAGTACAATTGCGGAGCTAGCGCTACGATCCTACTGACACGAACCGAACAGTCTCTCCCGAGCCGGGACTCGAACATACGACGACTGGCTTGTTAGGCCAGCATCATACCTCGAGACCAGCTGGAAGAAAGAGCTGTTGCCAAGTGAAGGCCCACAGTGTAGAAAAAGCAGCAAGTTCGGTCACATCGCAAAGTTCTGTCAGGAGAATTCTGGAACCGGAAGTAAGAAGGCAGATGCATTTTGCATGGTGAACCAGTGGTACCTAGATTCGAGAACAACTGGACATATGACGTGGGATCAGGAACTGCTGGAAGACGTAGGAAGCGGAAATATAGTTGTAGTTGCTGCAAACGAGAAAACGAAGAAAAATGAAGCTTGTGGTAAGGCTCATTCAGCGTGCCAGAAAAATAAAACTGAGATTCCAGTACACGATATGCAATTCATACCTCGTCTGTCGACAAATCTGGTGGTACAGATTGTGAAAAAGGGATTCAAGGTTGTATTCAAATCCAGTGGCTGTGAGATCTACAATATGCAAGGTAAACTGGTAGCAATTGGAGTCGTCGAGAATGATTTATTCAAGCTGGCGCAGTTGCTCGTCATAGGGCTATTTAGGAAGTGTTGAGCTCTGATGGGACATCTCAACTACAACGGCGTGAAAAAGTTGGCGAGTGGCGTCGCCTGCGGAATGCAAACTTCAAACGAACAACGCAGCGATTGCACCGTGTGTCCAATAGGGAAGCAGACCCGCATTCCATTTAGCAAGAGGTGAACGAGAGCAGAGAAATTGCTTGAAGTGATTCACTCCGACATAGCAGGAGGTATCGTCACCACCAGGAAATCGTTATTATGTAACGTTAATCGACGATCGATCTCGGAAGATGTCCGTTGACTTTTTAAAGACAAAACCTGAAGAAGAGGTCCTTGGTCGTTTCAAGGTATTCCAAGCATAAGCAGAGCACTAGTGCGAGCAAAAGATAAAAATCTTGCAAACAGATAATGGAAAGGAATATATCAATAACGGATTTCAAAGTTTCTTGAAAAAGATTGGAATACGGCACCAAACAATCAACGATTATACGCCTGAGCAGAATGGACTGGCGGAGCGTGCCTACAAAACAATCACCGAACGGACACTTTGAATGGTATTGGAAGCGAACCTTCCAAAATCTCTCTGGGCAGAGAACGAAGCAGCAGCGGTTTATCTAGTGCACCGATTTCCCACTTGCGGAAATGACTTGACCCCTGATGAGGTTGGAGCGGACGGAATGTTTCTCATGTTAGAGTGTTTAAAACGAAGGCCAAGGTGCAAGTGCCAAAAAAAAACGACAGAAATGGGATACAAAGTCAAGACCATGCATACTGATTGGACTTGAGGTGGCGACAAAGGACTGCCGTTTGTAATTACATGAGCAGGGTTGAGAAGTAGGCATAAAAGCATTAAAATCCAAATAGTTTTTCTTGTAAAAAACCCAATAAAACAAAGATGCATAGCCAAAAGGCTGATCACTTAAAATGTAAAATACTGTTAGATCCAAAATGATACAAATATGCAAAATTTATTCAAAAAAATAAAAAAAAATAAAAAAACTGCCGTTTGTATGATTCTAGTCTAGTCTAGTCTAGTCTACACTAACACAGCCAGTACTTGAAAGGATCCTGGAAAATGATATCCATCATTTAAAAAATGATTTCCATACATTTTTCTTGTCAACGGCCAGGCCTACTGTGTAGCGCAATATAATACAATATTATCTAAAATCGGGGACAATCCGTACCAACCGATCCGTATGTAAGAAGTAATACACCTAATTCGTTGGGAGTGAAAAAGCTAAGAAAGTACACTCCATTGTTGACCAATCTCCTGGGATGGAACATAGGTATTTCCTCCTTATGTTCGGGTTTCAAAACCAAGGATATAGCGCCTTTACTCGCTTCAAATGTTACGGTTGGAACTTGAGTACTAACTCTAGTCCTAGCATTTTTAGCTTATGGTTATAGCGCCATTACTCGCTCTCTGAAAGGAATATGGATTAGTAAATAATAATTAAGGTAATGATTCTTGTTATCGAAAAAGGAAAAAGAATGATTATTACTAGCTCGTATTTTATTTCAGAAGGATCTCCAAAATCTAGTGTCCAAAAAAATTTAAAATGTAGATTGGAAATACAGAACCGATATCCTTCAACCACTCTAACGTTAAATTAGAAAGAAAAAGCCATTGTTAGCAAGATTAGACAATATTTCGGTCCGTGTTTTGGGTTCAGCCTGTGGACGTTGTAATGATTTTCGTCAGTAATACATTCCAATGCGCATCCTGCAGTCAGTTGTACTCTGAATTGTTAAAAAAAGCCTTCAACTGCTTACAGACTAGTATCTTTCCTTTCTCAATATGGCATGTTTAAAACGACCAATACCGAAATTCAACAGGTCCTCAACTGTGAGACCCGTTTCTGTGACCACACCGTCGATCTTCACGACGCGAGCAGGGACGTATACGCGATACTCTCGCGTGAAAAGCTCGCCACTAGTAATCTCATTTGCTTGTTTCAGAATTGTGGCAGTAACACGCAATTTGTTTGGGCGGTAGGCCCTGATTTAAGGAGGGGGGGGGCAAAGGGGGCCTTTCGACACGAGGGCCTCTCCCAGTCCTGGGTCAAACGTAAAGACAGAGTGAGAAGACCTATTTTTACTCGTCAGCTTCCCGCAAAGCGTAAAGTCATATCAAAATTCAAAATCTTGCCACCTCAATTTTTTCAAGAGAAAAGGGCCCCTCGAAAATGTCTTGAGCCCTCAGTACCCAAATCCGCCCTATTGGGTGGGTTTAAGCCCACGCACAGTGGTCTGGAACTGCATTTAGTAGGAAAAAAGTCATTCTTTCAATATGTATATGTATCGAGCAGGCATTCACTGGAAACCGTTTCTACAAGATTTAAGCCACTTGAAAACGCTTCAAAATGTTCGGGTTATTATTATATTATTATTGCTTCTTTTAGCAATTAGCGACAGCGCCGCCCTAGCCGTGAAATTTTGAACTACATAGCCATCACCAAACGATGGCCAATAGTTTCAGGATCAATGCTCGCGAAGATATCGTTAATCTAGGAAGCAACCCCTAGGAGTTATTTATTTGACCCTGATTTCAGTCTTTTCCGAACACTGTCCACCTCCATCGCGTGGATCGTCCACCGAAGTTAGAAAAAACTCACACCAGAATAGAAGAATAAATAAAAAGAAAAAAAAACTTAGCTGTTCCAAGCACCGAAGCAGACCGATGATTCTCCTTTACTTTCGGCCTCCCTATCCTCGTTGCAGCGAATATCCACCGGAGCTGGTCTTCTGTAATGCACAGCACTCCAATATCAAAACGATGCGTCAACTGCCAGCGATGAACAGCAACAAAAGACCTTGAGCACAGGTTGTTTGACTCCATGGCAGCAACAACGGGATCAGTTAACCAATTCCTATGAGTAACTCCAGTTCGTATTCGTATGAGTAATTCCAGTTGTATAAATATTTGTATATTTTCACAAAACACAATCGAAACTCTGAAAATGGTGACACGAAAACTTTTCGCGTCCGTTCGCTTTTCCAAACTGCCGTTTGTATGATTCCAAGACGAAGTGTTTTCTGAAGAGTAGAGAGGTGTGTTTCATCGACGAATGCATCGGAGAAAAAGGTCTTCCATCTAATGAACAACGAACTATAATTTTGGTAGTCTTCAGTAGTGTTCCTGCGACAATTTCAAACGTTCGAAACTGCAGAGGAGATCTCCGAAGATGAAAACACCAAAGACACATCTAGAGCAAAATCATTTCAAATCGTCTGGAAATACGCGAAAATTTAATCGACCATTTTTGATTTGAATGGAACTTTACACACGTATTTGGCTTAGTAAACTGAGCATTTTTCACAGGTGGAGAGATTTTTTACACCCATGAGTTACATTCTAAGAGGGCGTATGCCTTTTGGCATAGGTTTTATTCGAAGCATTGTAGCCCAGAAACCGTTGGTTGTATAGAAAAATTGTCTGAGAATGAGTTGTATGGAATTAAAAATGCACCATAAAAAAATATACACTGTACAAAAAAAATAACTCAAGCGCTAAGATTTAGCGCTTGAGTTATTTATTCAATCGTTTTGTTGTCAAAGAATGAATTGATTCAGGTTTCTAGGACAACTTAGGGGTAATGATTAAATAAATGCTTTACTACTCACCAATTACTTAGAGTCACTAATATGATTCGAATAGAATAAATCAAAAGGCTATTCCACTGGAGCAGTTCTTCTAGACATAGAAAAAGCATTCGCCAGTGTTAGGTTTAATGTTAGCACAATGGCCAATTTCCGTTTCCTTCTTACAACACAAAAATGATACTAAGTTACTTGACTAAACGTACTAAACGGATAGCTATTTAAGGGATGATTCTGATAAACTGCTTGTTAGAACTGGTGTACCTTATGAAAGTATCTGAGGCCCAATCTAATCTTAATTTTACTCTTAATTTTCATGATTTACCACCAGGGTGTGAGAAATTTCTGTTTTGGGATGATAAAAATATTTCCGTTAAAGGAAAAAGCCTATTCGTGCCATATGCACTTGGCTGCGAACAAGTCTAGATAAATTTTCTTCAACTTGCAAAAATGGAAAAAGGTTAAGGACCGGCTTAAGCAGTGGAGTCCATTTTAATCAGTCGAAACAAACGGGCCGCAAACTTCTGAATTTTGATTAATATCGACAATTACAATAACTAGCGAAACTGTCTTTTAGTAACACAAAAATCGATCAAAATTGTATTTTTTTTTTAATGGCGAGTATATCATAATTACACGCGCTTATTTACATACAGCAATTATTGTGTATTTTTGCGCTTTTTGATTAATCCATTATTTAAGTTTTAATAACTGTCAAGTTTTGATTACACTGGTAAAAACAGGTTTTGCCCTAGAGCTCAAACCCGAATAAAATGAAAGATCATAGCTTTTCAACCGTTCCTGTAAATATTGGTGCCCCTAGATAACTTTTTCAGAGACTTAAATAAGTTTTTCTGTAGGCAAACGTAGAAGCGATGAACTCGGCGAGCAAATATTATGCGGCTTTTTGACACACTTCTGCATTTACTAGAGACACATCAATTAATAATCACAAGAATGGTAAAATAGCAATATTTTTTCAATTTTCCCAATTAGAGCTTCAGGGCAACTTTTTTTGCTTTTGTCGATTAGTGTTATTCACCTTATATTATGTAAGCATAAAAACTCTTACTCTGGCTTTATTTGTAATAAATCCACATTTCAATAAGCACGTTTCTAACCAACCAAACAAAATTGAAATGAACCAATTTGTTAGGGATCTGAAAAGGTGCTTTTCATTTAAAACAAGATTCGTTCGAATCGATCTTTGAATCTCTAAGAATCTGGAGTTTCGTTATTTTTATGTATGAGCTTCAAAATTTTTATAAACGGATTTATTGAATAATGACCTACGGGGCATCGGAACTATTTCCAAGAAATACGTGGGAGGATTGTGAGCATTATTTTCACATATATACAATACAGAAAACTAATAGACTGGACAGCAAATGCTTTATCTATATTCGATGCAATGGGCCCAGCATCGAAACCTTTTTTTTATGGTGATTGCTATGTCTCCCTAGGAGAAAAAAAAAGAGAAAGCGCAAAAATGTTTATGGGTCTGGCCAGACCCGTGAGGTACGAATGTGACTAGCGGAACATGAAGAAATAAAGTGGAAAAACCTCACTATTCGTCGGTTTCACGTCTAACATAAAAGATATACAGTATTATATCTGTCGGACGAAGGGATAAACTATGTGATACAGGTTGTAGATAGGTAAAATAATTGTATTACTACTATTACTACTACTGACATCCAACACTATTAGAACAACAGCAAACAACAGCATTCTGTTTTTTTTTTTTTTTAACATAAATCACTTACCATAAATAATATGCCGAATGTTCATTCGAATGCCCATTTTTGATTTCAGCTTCGAACTTCCTAATCAACAGTAAAAGACAAAACAAGCCATCAGCTAGGAGATTTATCGTTTGTACACAGTCTATTGTCAACACTCTTATTTGATGAATTTGCCCGAACAAAAAACCCCACTTCGTGTACCTCCAACTAGTATCAACCGACTAAAGATAAAACAGAACGCGAATCAATCACTCAACTGCTATCGCAAACCACTGCTGCTAGGCTAGCTGCCACCTCTGTCGTCGGGAAGGCGTCAATAGTCTGCGCTGTTTGGAAATTCGATCCCCTCGAGGCTACAGCGGCAACGCAAAATGTCCTAATAATATTGAGATCGATGGATCGTCAAAGCACTGCAAACTCTCACCTCTCATTTATGCCTTGAATGCGCACAGACTGGATGATGACTGCTGCCACTAGAGCGCCGTCCGTCAAATTTCAACAAATTCAAGCTGCTCGAGAGTCTCAACAAGCACTTGACTTTCCACGCGGCCACGGCCAAACAGGAGATTGCCTTGGTCCCAAAGCGCGCTGTTCGATATCAAAATTTGACCTTTCTTCCACCAAGCGGCAGGCGATTTATAAAATAAGCATATAAACAGCTAATTTTCAACTCAAGATCGGTCTGAACAATGTTATTCACAAACACTGCACTGAACCGCACCAAAGGGAAGATTCAGAATTGATTGAAAACGCAAAAACTGTACCGCCGAAATACCGTACGTACTGAACCACGGGCTAGGTTGATCTCAAGATCGCTTTCGCTGCCGCACCACACTGACACTGGTGTGGACGGATATTTTGGCTGGCGCTTTTCCGATATCGGCAGTTTTAAACCCGTTGGTGCACATACACACGATACTAATGAAATAATCGAGAGTTGCCCCAACGAGAAACATTTGTGAAATTATCGATCCTTCTAACTGGGAAAGGCGAAGTTTCAGTACCTACCAGTCAACAGAAGTACTGAAGCAGATTTAATCGTAAATGAAGTACGTATCTAATTTTTTCTAGCAGCAATAAAACAGTTTAATAGTAAAGTCATCATGCTACTAATGCAATGTTTACCTCGCCAGATGAACGTACGCGCTTCGTAATACATGTCAGTATACAATCAACCATGCGTCTCCATTAAAAGCAATTTTGCATTTCTTTCGCATTTTCTTGTCTAACGTTTCAATTCGACTCTCAGTTTTGGTAATTCCGATGAAAATTGAAATTTTGTTTTAAAATCATGAGAAAATAAAACTACACGATTTTGTAATCGTCTAGTATTAAATATTAAATTTACTTTCGCTTAATATTTGATGAAATGACATTTTGATAGTGTAACTCAAAGTATTTTTTTTTTTAATACAATTATATATGTACGTAACTGTATTCACACTACTAAATTTAACGTAAGATAAGATTGCTCTTCCCGACAGCGCATACTGCGCGATTGAATGATGTTTTGAGAAGGGCGAACTGTGTAGAGCGAGTGGTGGGTGCGTTGCGTATGCAGTGCCAAACCCAGGCCGTGCGGAAATTGCCGGAAAATGGTTCAATTATCTCGGTTCTGCTTTAATACCCGTGTTTACATACGCGGATTGCGGTTTGATTCCACGGCACAGTTTGCTTGGCGGGGGCGGCGAGCAGCCAGAACAGAAAATATTTTCTTCACCAATTGAATGACTAACTACCGAATGTTTCTGTTTGGTGAAAACCGGTAGGGTGGTGCTTGGCTGTCTGTCGAAAGGGAATGCTTCCTTTTGCAAATGGTTTTACCAACAATTTATCAGTCTGAATAGCTTACTAAATTGAATATTTAAATATTAAAATTCCTTCTGTCGTTCAGCATTGTATATTCTTTATTGCCGATCAGCGCCAAAGCCAAATCAAGCCAAAAAAGTAGTTTTAGCGTGTTTACAAAAAGCTAGTGTCTCATCTATACGTTCACAGAACGTCTAATTGAAGTAATCTTAATCTTCATAATCTATAGCTAGAAATAAGAAAATATTTTTGCCAAATTTTGCGAATGTTTTGATACCTTAAGTCTTCGTCTTTAATTGTCTAAATACTGAGTGAATGCGGCCATGACAAATTGAGGCAAACGAGAGCATTAATAATTTAGAGTTCACATTCAAACTGAGCACGTGATGCGATTGTAGTTGGAAAAAACAAGACTTGGTTTGAGGCGACTAATGAAACATATCACAGCTCGGAAAAAGTTGGAAACGATATGATAAATTGCAAAACTCTGTAAGCAATAATTTATTGGCCTTGAAGAACACGTCTACGACAAAAACAGTGTTACACACACAAAATGTAAAATAAGCAACCGAGCAGAACAAATAAAGAAATATTATTTTTAAATATCTAAATCACTAACATATTTTTTGCAGCCCGAAATGCAACGATTATTTTCTGTAAACATTCAACCATTAATAACGGATATGACGATGGAAGAATAGTTATCGATCCTAAGACAAGAACAAGAATTTTTTCTTATCTGTTATAATCAAAGTTAATGGTTATCAACTTTGTAAATACACTAAGGTCGCTTTTTACGCGCTTTGTTTGCGCGGATTTTTCTTCATGCGGCTTTTTTCACGCGGCTCCCCAATCAGCTCTAGCAGTTCATGATTCATTCACCTTCTTCACGTCCCGTTCTCCATCTGCAGTCCACCGAAGATGGTACGCAACATCTTCCATGGCCGTAGAGGACTACCAATCTGATCAGTGTCCTGTAAATGGCCAACTTGGGGCAGCTGAGAATTTACTCGCTTGGAGAGTCCTCTGGAAACCAAAGTATGCGCAATTTCCTGTCATAATACGCCTATGAATTTCTCTGCTGGTATCGTTGTCGATGGTTATCAGTGAGCCCAGGTACATGAACTCGTCGATCACTCCGATTGCATCGCCAATTTGAACTCGAGGTGGGAAGTTAGCACTGTCTGCTCGTGAGCCCCTTCCTTCAATGTACTTCGTTTTCGATCGGTAAATAGATGACATTGTATTTTTGGCATTTCTGCATGATCTGCCGAACAGCGAATATCTGATCCGTGGTGGCGCTAGCACGCATGAATCCCATTTAGCAGTCCCCTACGAACAGCTTCGCAAATGGTGATAGTCGACGGCAGAGTATTTGGGAGAGTACATTGTAGACCCGGTTTGCCCGGTAGCGCCGCGCACCATTCGGTTCTGCAAGATCGATGCTAAAGAGTGCGATAAAAGCAAGCAAGAGGGCTTGCTTCGACAGGCTATGCCGGTGTCGCTGTACAAAATTCTGGGAAAATACCTCCAGAATCGAGTACTTAAAACTCAAGTTCCCTGTAGGAGTTGTGATCGTTGGCTTTGCAGACGATAGAACGCTAGAGGTATACGGCGAGTCGATCGAGGAGGTCGAGTTGACGGCCGTGCACTGTATACGCAAGGTCGAAGACTGGATGCACTGGAGTTAGCGCATCATGAGACGGAGGTCACGGGTGTGAATAACCGCAAATCAGAGCAACAAGCGGTGGTCAGAGTCGAAGACTGTGCCTCAAAACGATCTTTAAAGCTCTTTAGCCATTAGGGAGGACGTAGAATGCTTCGACCAACGTGACACAAGGGGCATACGAGGTACAAGAAGATCATTCTCGATCATTATATGGCAGCAGGAATGGTCCAATTCCGCGAACGGTAGATGGACGTACCGACTTATTCCGGTGGTACCCGGATGAACCGGGAGGTGCCATAGAGAAGTTAACTTCCACCTGACACAGATCCTATCAGGTCATGGCCGCTTCAGGCAGTATCTACACAGGTTCGGGTACGCGGGGTCCTCCATCCCAAGTAACACACAAAACATGTTAGAAAATAAGTAACAACGAAAGTAGTCATATTAGTGTTCTACAAGGGGCAATTGAAAACTTGTGTTATTATATTGTGTTTGAAGTTGTTTTTCATTAGTAATACAACCGCATTTCGAAAACAAGCTCGTTTTTCCTAGTTTTGGAGATGTTTTTAATAACATGTGTTCAAGAATGACAATCACTATCACTTGGTCTTTTCTTAAGACATTACACAATCTAATAACAACACTACGTAGCTGTAAAATGCTTTTCCTTATTACAATAGTCGTAGCATTCAACACCTAACCTAAAATTACTTGATCAAATTATTATTTAAATTATATGAACGATTTCTATATTAATTCGAAGCGGTTTTGACGCACCATCAAAAGATAAACAAAACGCTTGCAGTGTAACCAATATCACTTCAGATTTTTGTTATTGTATATCTAACAACGTTTTCTAATTTTGTTAGATTTTATATTCAGATAACGTTGGAACTATGCGAAAACAATTTCAATATTCAAGCGAAAGAAACCACTCTTTTTGAATGGTTGAATATTATGTTTTGTCATCATTTCATAATCAATTAAAACTGCCACTGATAAAAGAAATTGCCGATCTAGTTGCACTGCGCAGACACAACACATTTGCGCATGCGCTGGTTAACAGTTGTCATAGCAACAGATTTGCGCATTGCCGTATTAGTACTCGAGATGTATTTTGCCACTTAATTATATCAAGTTGGCTTGCTTTCATGCAGTTATTGGTGCTTGTTCTACTAGCCTTCATGTTTTGCGCTTTTCTTGTGATATTGATGTCATGAAATAGGTAACGTCAACTATTCTATACCAACGTGTGTTACTTGGGATGCGTGGATGTGGAGGAGACCGCTGAGCATGTTTTCTTCGTATGTCCTCGTTTTGCGTGTGCGCGGAGTGACATGACGGTAGTGAGCGAGCCAGACACTACTCCGGACAACCTAGTTCGGAGAATGTGTGAAGACCCGAACATTTGGAGGGTGGTTTGGGCAGCTGCCTCTCAAATAGTCCAAGAGTTGCAAAGCAGGCGACAGGTAGACCACCGACACTCCAATGTTATCTAACTGACAGTCTCCAGGTTTTAGTAAGCTAATTAGCTAGGAGACTTGATGGAACCAGGAAGTTGCACAAAGCAAAAAAGCAATACCTAGCGGTCGTCCCGGCGAATATTATGGACTGGAGACTAGAGGGTTCTTAGTGAGTCAAACCCCACACTACCTGAGATTGGTCTCTCAGGTCTTTGGTAGAAAATTTTTCCTCTACCTGAAATGAAAAAAAAAACATTCGTTCGTAAGGAGGTTGCCGTCCAAGCTCCTGCACATATCAGCTTGTGGCTTGCAGGAGCTGTTCACCTTCTCACAGAACTTTCGAGTTTCCAAGCTCTTCCATCGCTACGTTCTCTTCTTGACGCTTTTTTCTTCGGAGGACTGAGTTTTGGACGTTCCGTGCCTGTATCGTTCCACGTTCGTTCTTGTGCAGTGTTGCAGCATGTTACTGTTGACATTTTTAACTGTTTGCATTCGCCGTCAAACCAGTCATTTCTATGATTCGTGACCCCTGTACCTAGTAGCGCTACAGCAGTGGTACCTATGGCGGATCGAATGCTTCTATAGCTATCATCAAGATTAGCTGCACCAAGCTGCTCTTCCGTGGGTAGCGCTGCCTCTCGCTACTGCGCGTAATCCTGTCCCCCAGTTGCTCAATATTTGGTTGCGGCGTTCAACTTCGGCGAGTACATCGTCGAGAATACGTCCATATTCGCACTGTGGTAGGTTTTAACGTTTATGATGGCGAAGAGAACCTACCGTCGATTGAAGGTGGTCAATTTGAAGAAATTCGTTACCAGAAAAGCAACATCGCTTCAGGACATCGTAAAACAACTCGGAATCGTGCAGTCAACGGTGACTCGTGTGATTAAACGCTACTACGAAACTCTGAGCATCGAACGGAAGGAGAAATAAGGTCAGAATGGATGTTCTACTAGTGATCAACATCACAACCGTGTGGTCCAAGTCTTTTGTTCAGAGAGCCAAGGACCGGGAAGGACAGTATACGTGCAAAGTGCAGAAGGCTCCAAATCGTGTCGAACGGCAAAATACGGTGTACACCCAGTTGCTGACGAAGCCTCATCGGTTCATCATGGATGAAGAGACTTGAGTCAAGGCGGATAAGTTTCGGAGGAAGTAAGTAAGCAGAAACTGTCAAAGTTTACCAAGAAAGTGCTTGTGTGTAATGTGGTTTCACCCTTTCTTTTACACGCTTACTGTTCTACTATGTATAAGGAGCCTCGTTCCTCCTGCCAAATATCACCAATTACAATTTCCTGGAGAAGTTTCGTCGTGCGTGGTAAGGTAGCCTGAGAATAAACCCATGCTTAAGTCCTTTCTGACGTCGAATGGCCTAATTTTACTAAGAATAGAATCCACGACCATCCTGACAAAGCTTGACAAAGCGGAATCTGTAACCTTGCGGCTATGCAGCACCCGGATCTAGCTTGATGCCACTATTCAAATTATGTCCTAGAGTGGTACGAAGCCAACGAGGTCACTTTCGTACCCAAGGACATGCTTGTCATTCTCCTCAGTATGTGAAAGGAGAGGAGAAAAAATTCACCGCGCACTTCCCTTTTAGTATGTGCCTGCGTGCAGCAAATGCTTTCACCATACTGCTTCTTTCTCACTCCAAAGTGTCTAACCAGCTTACAGAGAGACAAACACACTTCCAGCTCACCCCACATCTGATAGAAACAAGAGGGGTGAATCACTCAATAGAGAAAACGCAGAAGTGCACAACAGTGTCCACTGGCGAGTAGTCCGGAAGGTGAAAAAAACCTACCGGGCAAAAATGTAGTCCTCGTGTAGCTACGAACGAATTCCACCAGAGTGAATTCTACCGGCACGAGCGGCACGAGCAACGCAGTCTATTTTTTTTCTCCCAATCTCTTTTCCTCTTCTGCCATGCTCAAGAAACCAACTGTGTAACGCACCGCAGATAGCTCTGCAGTGTAATTATTGTGCGTGATGTCCACACGTGTGAGAAAGTACACCATAGTTCATTGTCTCGCAAGAGAGAGATTTTAGATTTCACCGCAGTGCGTTCAGGTAGCTCAACAGATAAAAATCGTTTGTCGCTCTCTTCTAGCATGAGCGTATTGATGCGCTCTTTAGTGTGACGGCAGTTGTCTCTGCAGTGCAAGATGTTCTCCTGCACTCTCGAGGTTTACTGAGGAGAAAAGACAAGCATGCCCAAGGACATGAATCCCACCAACGCACCTGAGAATTGGGCTATTATAAAGCAGGCACTACGAAAGTATTCCAAGGAGGTCAAATTTGAGGAGGGCATGATGAAAAAGTGGGTTTCCGTACAGAAAAAGCTGCAGCCAGATGCTGTGCAAAACCAGTAGAGTTAAGGACACCTTACAGCGTACGGTTGTGGCATTGAAGGTGAATGAATAAATATGCCGAAAGTTTACTAATGGATTATATATTATTATCTGGAAGTTTTCAAAGGACCAGACAACTAAGTAGTTTTCTGCTGCGTTTTTCTCGTGATGCAATTTGGTATCTGTAGTGGGCCTGCTGTATTCCGCAGCTTTATTATTAGCAATATCACTATTGACATGCTTATATTGTGATCCGTGCTTATGTGTATTCCTTTTCGCCCTTTCTTCTTATGTTTACTGCTCCGCGCCTCATTGGTTCTTGGCTTGAGCTAGTTGGTTGTAAGCCTGTGCCCCAATTCGGAACTACATGGTTGATGAAACCAGTGACCGTTTTGGGATTGATGCTCCATACCTGGTATGGAGTTGAGAGGTAACTTCCGCAGAAATCATTGGTACTACCTTGGCAGATGATAACAAAGAAAACATGCCAATGTTTTCGGGCGCTGATAGTAAAACAATTAATTATTCGAAAATATTTACAGTCTTCAGATTATTATGGGTAAAATAGTTTTTAATATAATTAAAATAATATTCTATCGAAGCGTTGCAAAAGAGTCCACCTCCTCGCGGTACCTAAAATAACTATCTATCAAAAATGTGTTTAAATGTGTTAAAAATGTGACAAAAATGTGTTTAAAAGCTCGAGACATTAAATATACGGACGCACTGTTTATTTTACTGCTGTGCTTCTAGTGGTCGGACCTTGAGTGTTTTGACCGCAGTTTGTGTTGAAATGTTTCCTCTTTCAAAGCTGGAAAATTACTCATGATTTATTTTCTTTCATAAAGTTATACTAGATAGAAGCTGAGAACCAAATAATAATTTTAGACACATACAACGGAAGTCCGCGTTTGGTTCAAAAGCGCAAATTAGTAGCAATTCGCTAAATCGACCGTGAGTAGCGTTCGCAAACATTTCCGTCAGCGGGATAATATCGATCAGCAGGATAATACCAAGCGTCGCAGTAGAACTTAGAGCCGAAGGCTGCATTCGAAGATGTCTTGAGGGCAAATGCAGAGCTGTCGGTCGCCATAAAATTTAATACCAGCCAAAGCACCGTCAGAAGGATTCGTCTGCGAGAAGGATTTCGATTGTTTCGGTCTAGTAAGCAACAAAACAAGAAACTGAAATAGAATCCAATGGCCAAAAGACGTGTCCGGAAGTTGAACAATTGAGTTCCTTCATGGGCCACGAAACGTACGTGAAGTATGATTATGGGTAGCTCTGTTCTTTATCGCCAACATTCGGTGGAATAAGCATCACAGTATCAGTAATCGTCCCAGCCGTAACAAGTACGATCCCCATTTTTATTCGTACAGGTTGCTAATAATTCATCCTGGGACTACATAGACAATGTCAACTGAATAGAGTAATCTAGCTATCCTGGTGGCGAACATGGAGGCCATTAATTTGATTATCTTGGAACTATAGTGAAAACCAACCTCGTTTTATTTAAACCACAGCATCCAATTCATTTCGGTTTCCGCCCTGTACTGCAGAATGTTTTCATACGCGTTATCGTATAAAATGAGTTTACAGCGACCACCTCTAGCATGATGTAGAATAAAATTTAATACTCGCCTCCCCACCAATAGCAATAAAAAACAAGGTTCATGGGACCGAAATTGCACGAATGCACTGAATGCGCTAATTGGGTCATCAGGACCAGATTTAATTCATCTGCTTCACATTGACACTCTTTTGTGCGATTCATTTTGAGATTATTGCCACTAGGGAGAACCCCATCGCAGCTTCCAAGCCGTTCATTTATAGCTTGGCTGGACTTTGTTATTCTTCGCCGCAAACAACACCGCGCTAAATATATACACGAACACAGTACATCACTACGAAATGGCCACAACCGTTGAAAGACAACGGCAGAAGTTAAATATGTAGATTTTATTATTTCGAAATTGGATGTTGTGCGCGGGAATGGAATATAAACGAAACGTCAAACCCAGACAATTCTGCCGAATGAGCGAGAAAGTAACCAACCGGGCGTCTCCATTGTGCAATCCGAGATGCACCAAACTATGAGATTCGTTTTGCGAAACGTACCGTCGCAAGGCAAATCGCCAGGCTCAGACACAAAATTTCAATTGCATTTATCTTTCTCGCAGTGAAACAAACGATAGACAATCAACGCGATTGGTGTTGTTTTTTCATTTGTAATAAAAGTTGAATGACGCTGCGAGTGTTCTGGTGTCAAATGATACTAAGTTATCCGGGTGACTGAGTTGAATTCTTTTTCTGCTGCTTATAATGGATTTGGAGAAAAACTTTGAAATTCGAATAGATTCGGACTGAGAAATTTCATGCCAAATTTTAAGCTGCACCAAATGTTGTCCGTCCGAGCTCGTAGTCGGCAGCGAGGATAAAAAATTTGCTTTTAGTTATTAAGATACTTTAGAAAGTAAGCTACCAGATATAATTGGCGCCGTTAAACATTAAATTGTATTTGTGCCGTGTCAAATAAATTATAGATGAAGAAAAAAAAATGTTGTCCGTACTGCCATTGCCCTGATTTAAAATAAATGTAATAGAAACCTATTTAAAGTCTTTTGATTTCAAAACAATCTTCAAGAGTTATTCAGATTGTAATAGAAACATCAACAATCGAAATAAATTACAAAATTGTCGATACTGGGACGGACATCTTCGATAGTCCAATTAATCTCTAAAGCGTCTTTTGATTGAAAGGGCCATTTTTTGTTGCTTTATTAGAAGAAATCTTCTGTATTTTCTCTATTTAAATCATTGTTCTTTATGGTATGTTCTCGAATTTTTCGCTCAGGATATTTCCCCAATTTTCCTACTTCCACAAATAAAATCGTTAATTTAACGTTATAGAGCCGCCATTTTTATATAGCATGTGAAAAAATGATGAACTGATAATTTGATCCGTGTTTCCATTTCAACCGCATTTTCCCTACCTTTGAAAATATCCAGATACATGAATCGGTGGAATGGTGCAATCGATAAATGTCAAATTTCCGGCGTCGTCAGCACTGAACGCATAACAAATACATTACTTCCTCGTGATTGACTGCTGACCAAAGATTTTTCTGATATAATACAGTGTTTGGTTTGCGGCACACTAACACTAGACCATCAAATACAACGTTCTGTTAAAATTTTCCCGATTCAACACGCACTTTTGAACGTATTCCAGTATATTTTCCCTGTTTCGGTGTACTTTGTCACGGAGGACATTCTGAAATATTGACGGTTAACTGTAATGTTTGCGTGCCGTGTTAGAGTGTTAGAACAGTAAGTTTTGAAGCACGCAACATAGGAATTTGTTGAATTTTCCGTGAATTCATATGATAGTAAAAATAATTATTAGTGATGGTTAACGGCCAGGAGTAGTCTCCAAGTATTTCTTGTTTGTGTAGCTTTTACAATTTCTTTTCAGTTGAATGGTTTTGGACTTCATTAAGGATTTTGTTTTTATTTTTTGTTCTTTGTGTTAATATACAAATTGTAAAAAATCGAAAAAAAATCAATCAAAATGGTAATTTAACTGTGTGACATACCAACCCACTGCTCGTCAGTCATCCCATGAGGATCAGAAGATCAATTTTACTTGGTTAAATATTATTGGATATTTTACCAAGAAAGGTTAAATATTATTGGATATTTAACCAAGAACGATTGAACTTCTGTCTATCATGCGATGGCTGACAGGTCACGAGTTGGATGGCACAATACTTTAGTTTTCAACACTAGAAATTTGTTCTGTCTGACACAGTTTGTGTTTTTGATTTCCACAAACCGTTCGAATGTTCGATAATTTATCTGCACAACTTCTGGAAAGATAGTCTGCGTCAATTTGACTCCTTGCTATCAGCAATATTGCCCATGTTTTCTAACAGTGCACAATGGTCGAAAAATTGAAATTTCCGGCCAAAATTCATTTTTTGTGCTAAATTGTTGGTTTTCAACCACAGATGATTATGACATATAAGAAAAGTTTTGTACTGACAAGGGGCTGTCTATAAACCACGTAAACTGAGGTAAATGTCTTGTGCTTTCGAATAAACGTAAATAACTCGTTAGTGAAACGAGATAAACGATTACTGTTTTCAGCAAAGATGCACATATTAGTAAAACGCTTCTTATAGCTCTGAGAGTTAGTTTGCGATTTGTCCGCATAGATGGCGCACGAATCTAACTTTTGATAGGAACATCCAAGAGATATGGTTTCTTCAGCAAAGTTGTAAAGCTATTCAATTCAAACAAAACTACTGAAGACGAAATGATTTAGCATATCCCGATTTTAGAGCCACCAAATGTTGGTCCTGTTTGTAAAAACTGTTTTAAAACGGTGCTTGATCAATTCAATGCAATTATTTATAACATTTTCTGTTCTAGGTTGTATGAACAAACTCACTAAATCGATCTTATTAACTTCCTCGTAAGACATTGCTCGCTTCTTCGTAAAACACTTGAATTAAACTTCAGAACTGTAAAGCACACATAAAACTTTGTTTCCTCCACTTTCCACATACACAAGCAATCAGACCGACTCAAAGGTATGAAGTAGAATCAGTCAGCCATAAAAGACATATGAGCAGCATGATTCAAAAGCATAACAATATGTGTGAGATTGCGGGTTTACGCGTGGGAGTTGTGAGATTGACGGTTAACTCAATGGAATTTTGTGTATGAAAAACTTGACTGCAATGTTGGAAAGTTTGACCATGAGAACCTCCATTTGTTTATGCTGTATGCCGACATATCCGGTACACAGCTTCTACTTCGGCTGTAACTTACGAGTAAATGCCCAAATGCAAGCTCGAACCATTTGTTTAACTCTGGCAGTGATATTTGTGTTTGGTGAGAGAAGTTTGCGTGTGGTGTTTCATGGCCGTGTTTTCATAAAACAAACACTGGGAATCATTTTTGGGATAATAATTCATTTTTTATTCGGTTTAGTATGATTTTGCATGAATAATCGCTAAGTCTCTTAGCGATATTATAATGGGTTAACAAAATAAATTTCAGAAAAAAACTCTGGGTTGATAAAAAAAACATCGTTTGAAAATAACAAAGATACACGCGAAAATCAATTTATTGCTAATATTAACCATATTTTTTTTCAAACAAAATGAAAATATATTTTTCACTTAAGTGTGTACAATCGAATAATCATCAAGTCTCCATAAAACTCTAAAAAATTACATAAAAAATTGAAAATTTTAAATTATCTTTTTCTACAAAAACGAAAATTTTACACAAACTTTAAACATATGTTTTAAACAACGTATATTCTAATGAACCAATTAATCTAATAATTTCACGTTTTTTTAGTGCGTTTTGAGCCAAATTGCTATAATATACGAAAAACTTTGTTGTTAAATCACCCAAAAATTCAAAAATGGCAAAAAAATGGAAAATTTTTAATTATCTTTTTCTACCAAAACGCAAATTTTCCGCAAACTTTTAACACATATTCTTAAAGGGCACAAGTAGGGCTCTCAGACACACTATCAGGCTCTGTGCTTACACGTGCTTACATTTAATGTTTTTAATGGTCAAAATTAGGAAAATTACGCATATTTTCAATGTGGCCTGCGACTGACTCTGTAGGGTTGAAATCCATTACCCATCCTGTTTTAGGAAACTAATTTAATAAGCTTTCAATCATATGTGAACATACCATGATAGATTTAGTAGGTTTTTATATATTCCAAAATATTCAGAAAAACTATTTTTCTCCGTTTCTGAAATAGGTAACTTTGAAGGCATTTTTCAACATAAACCGTTTTTTGTATCAACATTCCATTTAAAAATTATGAAAATATAGATTAAATACTACAAAATCATGTGCTCAAAACATCCTGAATATGAAATTCGCATTTTGGTAATTTTGGCCACTCTTTTATATAGGGACCGTCTTATGTGCAGTGGTCCGTTTTTCTGCCCTTTTTTTCAAATCCATAAAGAAATATTAGAACCTAAATTCAGCCTTTTGGTATTTATCAATGTATTAACGCCGCAATGACTATTCAACATCTTTTACGCACATCAAGGGTTTAAATAAAACGAAGGGAGCTCCGTAGCCGCAAGGTTACAGAGTCTGCTTTGGTAAGCGGGTGGTAGTGGGTTCGAATCTTAGTAGAAACAGGCCATTTGGTTGTCAAAAGACTTTAGCATGGGTTCATTCTCAGGTTCCCAACCACGTACCCTTCCTTCAATCTGAACTCTACAGTACCTCTGTTGACAAAAATAAGTCCCTGTTATAATAAAACTGGTGTGAGTAACGTATGAAAGTTCTCTCCAGGGAATTGTAATAAGGCGATATTGTTAGGAGGCACAGAGACTCGGTATAGTAGAGCAGTAAGCTTGAAACGGAAAGGTACAACTTACACACAAGCACGGATATGAATGATGAGCGTATGACTTACTTCAATAGTGATATTGCCAATAATATGAAGTGCGGAATACAGAAAACACCTAGGCAATATCACAATAGATCTAATCTCTGGTCGCAGTGATGAGTCCACACAGAAAAAAAAATATATAAAACGAATTGAACTGCAACTTTTATCTCTAAAAAAACGAAAAATTTTCATATCAAACCGCTAAAAAAAGTTTCCAGATGCCAGTAGTGTAGTGTACAATGTACCGTTATCAGGATTCTAGCTGACTGCAAGCCACACGAAGCTTGCTTTTGAAGAGTTTAATTTGAGTAACTTTCGAAAACAATTAGCCTTCCTGTTCTCGGATGGAACTGCTGACTACAGTAACGCATGAGAAAGAAATTGCGGGAAAAACCCTCTTAAAAATTCTTACTTGAATTAAATGCATTTTGCATGCGTGCAATAAAATGCTACATAACCGCAAGTAAGATTCTTTAATTAGAAGCAGCATCGTGCTTGTTCCACGACAAGCATGAGCTGAATTGAGCTTGTTGAACAAATATAATTACATTCGCTGAAGACGCATACTAAGTGTGCTACTATAACTAGTAAGCGAACGGTACTTTTGCACTCATTCGACATCTTGTTCTTTCAATTATCATGTATAACACAAGCAGTTTTATGCAACATGACTAACAGCAGCAAATAAAGCAATACTCACTGCTCTTCGCCGTTGGATCGTTTCCATCCAGTATCGTCTTGATGCGCTTGAAGAACTTTCGGTAGACAGATTTTCCTTCACCTTTATCGTCCCGTCCACTGGACCTGCCACCCCCTGCGACGCTGCCTCCACGCCTATCCCCACTGGCGGACGATTTCTTCCGACTGATCAAATTTGCCCGCGTTGACTCGCGCAGCACAATGTCAACGCTGGGCGTCGAAAGTGACTGAGGCTGCTGGTACTGAGCAAGCAGAGCATGGGCCTGCAATTCCTGATGATGAATCTGGAGTTGCGCGGGAGGTGCAGGAGGCAGCACTGGTTCCGAAGCAATCTCAATTGCGATTTGCTGGCTCTGGCTGGCCACTTGTTGCGAACGGGTCGCTGTCGTCGTTGATGGTTGCACTATACTGGCCATGGCTGCCTACTAACTGGATTCAATGGTGTGATGCTCTCTACGGGATTCTTTCTTTGCCGTTCCCTTCACAGATTCACCGCTGCTCAGGTGAATAAAAAAACAGCTAACGAAACGAGCAGTGATTGCGGCTATTAAAAATGTATGCAACCGGACGATAAACTGTATGAATATGCATGCAATCACCGCCAGTCGAACGGCCTGCGAGGAGCAGTCGAGGTCCAACGATTGTTTCCACCGAAGATTTACTTCTATGCCGGGTGGTGCTGGAAAAAAGTTCTGAGGGAGAAACAAAGAAAAAAAGAGAAAGACACACTTTATTAAAGATTGAATAGATTTGCATCCTGTCAACTGTACACCCCCAACAGATGACGAGCGTAATGGTTGCTCTGGAATTATATGCTGGCAATGTTTGAACTAGAATCTGTTCCAGAGCAAGGTATAGCATGTAAAATTTTTTTGTTTGATGTATTTTCACAGGATTAATTTTAATGTTGAATATACTTAAATTAGAAACATTTTGTAACCGAAAAACAAATAAAGACTTGCAACTGGATTGTTCGCAACAATAGAATCATGCCCACACTCTGGTCACTTATGTTTTACGCTTACCCGTTCCACGAACATTTAAACTAGTTTTATTTTTTTAATTTACACAAAAAATAGTCGAAAATGAATATCTATAGCAGCTTCTGTATGACATTTATCTAAGCATGTCATACATGAGATTGAATGATTCGCAAAACAGTCATGAAATACGGTGGAAAAGTCACGGGCCCGGAAACTGTACACTCAGATGCTGACGAAGCTTCACTGTCTCATTATGGATGATGAGACTTACGTCAAGGCGGACTTCTGGCAGCTTCCGGGGCTACTGTTCTTCACTGCCCAGCACGAGTTCCGATGATGTTTCGGAGGAAGTAAGGAAGCAGAAACTGCTAAAGTTTGTTACGAAATACCTGAAGGGGCACAACACCAACGGGGTCACCTTCGCATCTAAGAATATGACCCCCTCAACGCACTTGACTAAGGTCTATCGAAAAATAGTGAGCTTTTATGAGACAGGTACTACGGAAGCAGCCCCAAGGAGGTCAAATCTGAGGAGAACATGAAGAAAAAGTGGGTTTCCGTGCACAAAAAAGCTGTAGCCAGATATTGCTATATTTTATTGTCTGAAAGATTAAAAGGCATCGGTCAATTTTCTAACAGCGTTTTAACCGTGATGCAATTTGATGTGGAACACCCTTTATAATTTTTTTTTGTGAAAATTAAAATGTTTTCTTACATTAGCATCGATTTTAGACTGTTCCAAAAATTGTATATTTAAAAAAAAGCATAGCCTTGGTGCTACATTCCGATTCTTAAGGGGTTATATACCCTCTTGGTCGAGAAAAATGAGGGAAGTTTGAATTTATTTTTAAGTGCATAACACCATTTTCATTGTATCAAAGTGGTATTTTTCTGAAAGTACAGTTTATCAACAACAACAAAATACGTTTGATTTTGAGATATACCAATTATTACTGGAGTGATGACCGTTTCTCCGAAACACTATTTTTTTGCAGAGGCTTGCGGTGATTCTGATAGAGACTCAGCGGGTCAACCGAAATTAAAAAACTTATATTATTTCATTAGTTTAGAAGTGTGCCGGGTCCTTGAACGATCGCTTTTATGAGTAATTTGTTTTCAGTGCAAACGGGAATGTTTTTCCCAAAAAATGCACTTTTTGAGCGCTAAAATTGCATTAAAAATTTTTTGCGGCAAAATGTAACTGTATGTTTCAAAAAGCGATCGTTCAAGGACCGACGAATTTAATAACGAAAATTTAAAAAAAATATGAAGGAAATCGGTTCAGTAGTTTTCCCACAATCAGGATCACGGCAAAGTCAATTTTCTAAAAACACTTCCGAGATAATCGCGTGTAAAGTTTAAAGTTTAGCTTTTGCGGCCGTGGCGAGGCGCGCTGCAAATCGCTCTAACTTTCTTCCTATTGCTCAGATCTTTATGAAAATTTGTGAAAATGTTCTCGAGATGTTGTATTTGAACATAATGCAATAAAAAAATTTCCGGTTTTAAGCAAACCAAAAAGGTATATAACCCCTTAACTTGACCTTCTATTCATTTATAGAACCGGTAGAACCACTTTTCACTGCGATAATCGTCTTCTTTTTCCTCTGACGCTACCAACGCTCGCTGTCTGAATACATTCTTGAACAAACATGTCAAATGAGTATCGCCATCACGACGTTATTTTCCTCAAACGTATTTTGACATTTTTTCTAGAAATGAAAATAACGCACGTTGAGTGCGTGTATCCTGGAAATTATTTATATCATTGATCTTGTAACAATATTTCTCAACATAAATGAACGAGGTAGACAGAAATAGGCCGAAATAACATCGCTAAACGATTGACAGTGTGCATCTCTTTGATATGCGAGTGTCGTTTGACTATCCTTTTCCTTCTTTGAGCTGAGCGGCGATGGTTTGATTATTTTACATTTACGAGCGAAAGCCGACTGTGACGCACGCTAAGGAAGCGAGATCAAATGAAAATGGTGACCGTTTACAAGCCTGCTCGAGACCATCTGGGAGACATGTATATTTATAATTTATATTTATAATGATTATTCGCCATTTCGAATAACGTGCGTCCTGTTGTTTACATTCAAATGAAACAGATATTGTTAGATTTTCTAACGTTTTCTGCGGAAGTTAAAAAATGCGTGGGCTTTCGCATCGAAATACCACTGACGGTGCACAAATGGGAGTATCAGAACAGCCTAAACTGCTTTACGGAAGTATGACAAAAAGTGTACGTTTGGACAGGCCTGAAACGTGGTAGAAAACCTTGGCCTGGACAGTAAGATGAAAGATTACTACAAGCGGCATCCTTCAGCATCAGCATGAGATGTGGTACCTTATCGACTAACGTTATGCGTGCCAAGGAAAGGATGAGCCTACAGACTCTTCAGAAGCAAAAGCAGCCGAAACGAAGCACTAAGCAGGCTAAATTTGAGAAACCGAAAGCTAGCAAACTTTATGATAACTTTCTGACCAAGAAATCGGGCTGTGTTGTTATGAATGACGAAACCTACATAAAAATAGACTGTAAGACTCTTCCACAATCGCAGTTTAATACCACAACGAAGGGTATAAATGTCCCCAATTCATTGAAAGCTATTTACAGTGAAAAATTCGGCAAGAAGGTTATGGTGTGGCAAGCCGTTTGTGAATGTGAAAAAATGTCTCGTCCATTCATTACGACTAACACAATGAATGACAAAATCTTCGTGAGAGAGTGTTTGCAAGAAAGGTTGTTAACCTTGATTAAAAAGCGTAAAAATTGTACAATCTTTTGGCCTTATATTTCTTCCTGTCACTATATTGAGGATGCGCTAGAGTGGTATGAATCCAGCAATGTCTCATATATACCAAATAAGATGAACCCATCAAACTGCATTGAAAGCTCGCCCCATCGAAGCTTTCTGGGCTTAGACAAAGGCGGAGCTGAGGAGACATATTGAATCAGCGGCCAGTGTTGCAAAATTCAAGATAGATTGGCCGAAAATGGTGAAAATAGTGGAGAAAGCACTGTGCAAACGCTTATGGATGATGTTAAGTAAAAGGTTCAAGAACTCGCGTACTCTACCAAAAATAATTCATATTGAATTAAAATTGAAAAGAAAACTTTGTTATCAAACATAGTCGCAAATACAATGATTAGAAAACTCCTATATATTTTGTTTTTTTTTAAGTATAAAAGTGTGTTTATAATTTTCGGAACAGTCTATATTCTATATTTCGTTAGGTGTTCTTTGAGCAAAAAAATATCCGAAAACCCAAATTAATCCAACTAGCAGTGAGACCCAGTCTTTCTCATTCAAACTTATTATTTGTTTAAATAGATTTACATGAACAATAAATAAATAGATTTACATGAAAATTGAATTTCAGAAAAAAAATTCACCTTGATAATACTTGCTGGGTTTATTCATCATTCTAAATAACAAATTTTTGGTAGACAATACCTGAACTATACCGAACATTTGAATTGAAACATAACATTCAAACACATATAAACATACATTAACACATGCAAATATCATGAAATAATTATATTTCAAATATATGACGCGAATTTTTTTTGATCGTGGTATAATCGAAACGTCACTGTACTCATATTGAGGTTTGACATGATTATATATAGACTTAATAAAATTATATATAGACTTGATTACATATCATTCGATAAAATATCATTTCAGATTCGATTATTTATAGCAGGATTTTTTTTCTATTTCAAAATATGACTTGATATTCTTTTCACAACTTTTGAACCACGTATTCAATCATAATAATCATCATAATTAAGATGAACGGGCTAGGGTTGACTAACCCTAGCCTGTTCATCACTATTGTTCCAATTGGTTAATATAGTTTCTGAGATAATGGAGTTTCGTGATTTTCATATTTTGATACATTACAGACGGACCTTTCATTTAACACTAATTTTGTGGAAATCGGGTCGGGGGAAACTTTTCTCTTGTAAGAGTTGGAAGGTATTAACGACTTCTACAATATTGTAAACAACTATACGAAGCGTAACAGCGTAACGTACAGTAGTGAAGGGCAAAAGTACACATTGGCCTTTTCCAAACATACGAGTAAAACAAACTGGCGACATTATATGAATCAGCAGCATTATAACGTCAGTTAATCACACATAAGGTTCCGTTTAAATGGTGCGAATTTGTGAGAAAAGTTGTGTTTTGAGCTGTTTTGATCTACTTTTTTAAATTTTGGGAATGTCGATCCACCTATTCAGAATCTACAGAAACTCGAAAACAACAGAACCTAAAAAACTCTCGTATAACTGTAGTTAGTATCAAACCAGTTGAAAAACTCATTGTGGGGCAAAAGTATGCACTACTAAAGAGTCTGTAACCGTAACGAAAAATGTGTTTAAGGGGTTATATACCTTTTTAGTTATCAAAAAACCGGAAAATTTTTTATTACATTATCTTCAAATACAACATCTTGAGAACATTTCCACAAATTTTCATAAAGATCTGAGCAATAGGAAGAAAGTTAGAGCGATTTGCAACGCGCCTCGCCACGGCCGCAAAAGCTAAACTTGAAACTTTACAGGCGATTATCTCGGAATAGTTTTTTCCGGAAAATGACTTTGCCGTGATCCTGATTGCGGGAAAACTACTGAACCGATTTCCTTCATCTTTTTTTTTAAATTTTCGTTATAAAATTCGCCGGTCCTTGAACGATCGCTTTTTGAAACATACAGATACATTTTGCCGCAAAAAATTTTTTAATGCACTTTTTTGCGCTCAAAACGTGCATTTTTTGGGAAAAACGTTCCCGTTTGCACTGAAAACAAAATACTCATAAAAGCGATCGTTCAAGGACCCGGCACACTTCTAAACTAATGAAATAATATGAGTTTTTTGATTTCGGTTGATCCGCTGAGTCTCTATCAGGATCACCGCAAGCCTCTGCAAAAAATAGCGTTTCGGGGAAACGACCATTACTCCAGTAATAATTGATATATCTCTAAATCAAACGTATTTTCTTGTTGTTGATAAACTGTACCTTTGGAAAAATACCACTTTGATGCAATGAAAATGGTGCTATGCACTTAAAAATAAATTCAAACTTCCCTCATTTTTCTCGACCAAAAAAGTATATAACCCCTTAAGGTTAAATACCATCCAATATAGATGTTTTTGCAACCGGGATGATACCCAGAGATAGGAAAATGGTTCAGACGCCATTTTGAAATCCAAGATGGCGACTTCCGGTTTCTAGAAAACAACCTAAAATGGTCGAATACCCCCTAATATGTGTATTTTTTTTTTGTATGTGTATGTTGCCAAATACCAGTCAATATGAGTATTTCCGGAATCAGGATGCTGCCCTGTGACCTTTTAAAGACCCCAGACTACATTTTGGATTCCATGGAGACGAATTCCAGTTTCTCGGAAACAACCTAAAATGGTCGAGTACCCCCCAATATGTGTATTTCTAGAACCAAAATGATGCCCTGAGACCGAATCAATTCAGATATCATTTTCGAGTCGTTTTCAGGTCTCTTGGCATCATTTTAATTCCAAAAGTACTTATATGAGGAAACCGGAGGTCACCATCTTGAATTTAAAAATCGCGTTTGGAGGTGATTTAAGGTTCCTACGCATCGTCCCTATCCCTGAAATACCCATATTGGATGTATTCGGCCATTTTATGTTGCTTTCCGAAAACCGTAAGTCACGACATGCCCAGCCCACCGTAGTCTCCCGATTTTCGCCGTTTGAACGATGAGTGGTTCTCCCAGCAGCTGATGCAACTCGTGGTTCATCCGCCTCCGCCATGATCCATCTTCCATCTGCACTCCACCACAGATGGTACGCAGCACCTTTCGTTCAAAAACCCCAAGGGCGCGTTGGTCCTCCACGAGCATAGTCCAGGTTTCGTGGTAGAGGACTACCGGTCTGATCAGTGTTTTGTAGATGGTTAACTTCGTGCGGCGGCGGATTTTATTCGAGCGGAGTGTCCTCCGGAGTCCAAAGTAGGCACGATTTCCTGCCATAAGGCGTCGACGAATTTCTCTGCTGGTGTCGTTGTCAGCAGTCACCAGTGATCCCAGGTACACGAACTCGTCTACCACCTCGATGTCATCACCGCTAATAAGAATTCGTGGCGAGAGGTTGACACCGTCTTCTCTGGAACCTCTTCCTCTCATGTACTTGGTCTTCGATGCGTTTATGGCCAGTCCACTGAAGGCTTCAGCCTTCAGTCTGATGTACGTCTCCGTCATCTTTTCAAGGGTTCGTGCTACAATATCAATGTCATCGGCGAAGCCAAAGAGCTGAACAGACCTTCTAAAAATCGTGCCACTCGTGTCGATTCGAAGGGACTCGAGAGTGTCCCCGAAACTCGAACTACGCACATCACCCGATCCATCGTCGACTTGACCAACCGTATCAGTTTATCCGGAAAGCCGTAATCGTGCATAATCTGCCATAGCTGGTCTCGAACGATTGTGTCGTATGCCGATTTAAAATCGATGAACAAGTGATGTGTGGGCACGTTATACTCACGGCACTTCTGTAGGACCTGCCGTACCGCGAATATTTGGTCCGTGGTGGCGCGGGCACCCATAAATCCCGCTTGGTATTGCCCCACGAATTCCCTTGCAAACGGTGATTGTCGACGGCACAGAATTTGATAGAGTACCTTGTAGGCGGCGTTCAGCAACGTGATTGCGCGGTAGTTGCAGCAATCCAACTTGTCGCCTTTTTTGTAGATGGGGCACTTGAATTTAAAAATCGCGTTTGGAGGTGATTTAAGGTTCCTACGCATCATCCCTATCCCTGAAATACCCATATTGGATGTATTCGGCCATTTTATGTTGCTTTCCGAAAACCGTAAGTCACCATCTTGAAATTCAAAATGGCATCTGGATCATTTTAATGTTTCTGGACATCATCCCGATTCTGGAAGTACTCATATGGGGTGGTATTTGGTCAATTTTTACTGTTTTCCACACACCGAAATTCACCATTTTGAATATAAAAATATTCTCTGGAGATGATTTTTGATCTTAGCATCATTTCGATTAAGAAAATACCCATATTTGGTGGTATTCGATCATTTATGATTGTTTTTCAGAAACCGGAAGTCGCCATTTTGGAATCCAAGATGGCGTCCAAGGCCGTTTTTGGGTCATTGGACATCATCCCCATTACGAAAATTCCCATATTGGATGGTATTTGATTATGTTTTATCAAATTGTTTCTTTGGCCTCTAAAAGCCCCAGTGGAATCTATTCCGAAAGGTCCATTTTTTGGGGAATACACCCAAAACCATATAAAACGGCCTGTGAAAGTAATTTTATGAACTTTAAACCAATAATTGTAAAATTCTGTTCAAATATTCAGTTTCGGAACACATTGTCGGAAAACCGGATCTCCAGGATTAAGAAAATTGTTGCGGCACAACGCTCTAACGCAGCCAAAAAGAATCGGTGCAAAATTAGCATAAAATTGTTAGCATTACTATCCTTAAAGAAATAAATACACTGTTCATACAGTGCGAACTTTTGCCTCGTAAACTGCGTACTTTTGTGCCGTATGCGGGTTAAAAGTTCGAATTTGAGTATGTTTTTCAAAAAATGAAATTCTCATGCTGGAAAAAAAAATCGAAAATCTCTGGTAATACAAAGACAAAAACAAAACCGAATTTTTCTGATAGTTTTTGACAATAGTTCTGTGGCAAAATCAATTAGGTGCGTACTTTCACCCTTCACTACTCTACTAGTTGGCATAAAATTGATGGCATAAAACAAAACCCCGACATTGTTGCGCTTCAAGATCTTTGCCGCAAAGAAGACAAGGTATGGAGAATTTGTGACCGCGGGGCACAGTACTACCAGATTGGTGGAACCAGATACGAGATAGGTACCATGGGACGGGGTGAAATTGATAAATTTTTTTAACATTTTCCAATTAACTAGCTTCATGTACATTTTTCCCGAAATAGTAAATATTAAAAACATGTTCTGGTATGTGCTCTAGAAAACCTCTATGGCTGAAATTTCTATCGTCTACTTCATGTTATAAATTCGAGAATTCTATAAGGTACTATGGGGTACATGGGGTGAAATTGATCACCCTCGAAATCCATGCATTCTTTTAAAAATGTGCCTTTTCTCGATATGTTCATGATAAATGATGATTTCTGAACTGAAAATTATCATTCACAGCTAGTTTGAAAACGAAATTAACGTTATTTTAGGTTGAAATATATTCATTTTGGTTCACGAAAGCTGCAGTTTGCTAAATTTGCTCCCATTTGATCATCGTTAGATCGATTTTTATTCGGTTTGTTGCAAAAGATCAAAAACTAGCTCTGAGATTAAAATCTTTGTGGTTTCATGGGAATTCATCAGTATTACTTTGATGGTATGGATTAATCATTGTTGAAAATTATATTTTTTTATCTTTTATCAAACTTTACTCACATCTCCAAATTTAACGTAATTAACCCTCAATTAAGATTACTTTAAGTAAATTCAATACTTTTTTGTTACTTAGAAACTTGTTTGATCAAATTTGATTGAGTTTTGACTGAGTTAGAAGAATTTTTCGAAAGTATGTAAAATTGCACCGGTATGTGAATCTTTCAAAAGTTGCATTGCACACGTAAGCATTGCCTGCCTAGTGATGGATCTTTTGTCACGTATTTTCAGGTGATCAATTTCACCCCACTGATCAATTTCACCCCATTCCATGGTACTGGTTTCATAGTTCTGGGCTGGATGCTGAGTCGTGCAATTAGAGAAAGAAGTTTCTACGCACAGCTAGAGAAACTCTACGACAGTTGCTCACATTGAGACACCAAAATCGTCTTCGAAGGCATGAACGCTAAAAGCGAGACACACGACAACGGCCAGCGATGCGTCAACTTCACAGCTTCCCGAGGACTGGCAGTCCGATGTACCTTTTTCCCCGACAGGACATCCACAAAAGCAACTGGAGATCACCTGACCAACGTACAGCAAACCAAATTGACCATGTTCCCATTAACGGCCGGTTCTTCTCAGACATTAGAAACGTACGCACTAATCGCGATTCGGATACTGACCCGGACCACTACCTTGTTGCGGTATCTTTGCGCTCAAAACTGTCGGCCGTACACCACGCGCGACATTGCCAAACCCCGCGGCTCAATATCAAGCAACTTCGGGACCCCCATACTGCGGAGGAATACGGGCAACAGCTCGAAGTGGTACTACACACAGAAGAGGGGCTAGGCTCATCGGCTATCGAGGATCTCTGGTGCAGCATTCGCAGAGCTATCGAGGAGACCACAACGGCGACACAAGGAATTGGAGCACCGAGCGGCAGAAACGACTGGTATGACGGGGAGTGTAAGGTGGCGGTGAATGAGAAGAGCCGGACCTGGGTGATACACCTGGGCAGGTCAACGAGAGAGAACAAGGCCAATTACAAACGGGCACGGAACGACATGACCACGATTCTCAGACGAAAACAGAAGAATGAGAAGCTGTCCCGTGCCAGCGATGCGCGGAAGCACTACAAGAAGGAGAATCAGTCTCTCAGAGACTATGGGCCGCAAGCCGACACTAAGTCAATTCCAGGTTTTTGGTGGAGAATGAGTTGTCTGCTGCATCTACAAAAAAAAGCTGGAGTACCATCTCGATTATAAATACCACCTACAAAATACTCCTGTTCCATCGTTTATCACCTCTAACCAGAAGGTACGTGGGTCAGTACCAAGCGGACTTTATGGGAGCCCGGGCCATCACGGATCAGATATTTTCAATCCTACAGTTCTTAGTCTATGAACAGCTACGAAAGATTATGTACAATAACGGCCTACCAGATAAACTGTCGCGATTGATAAAGGCTACCACATTTGTGCCGTGTCAAATAAATAATAAGTGAAAAAAGG
This sequence comes from Wyeomyia smithii, assembly GCF_029784165.1. Classification (NCBI taxonomy): domain Eukaryota; kingdom Metazoa; phylum Arthropoda; class Insecta; order Diptera; family Culicidae; genus Wyeomyia; species Wyeomyia smithii. The sequence continues at coordinate 120,079,722 of NC_073696.1, read as the reverse complement.
CTACCATGGCTCTCGAATTACTTGCAATCGCGAGAAAGGTTAAGACAAGGTGATGGATTTTCTTGTTTGCTGTTCAACAGCTCACTTGAATGAATTCTCACAAGTTCGGTTCAGCTTCTGGGTTTCACGGATGATTTTGACGTTATAACGCATAGCTTTGTAAATAAACTGAATCGATTTTCCTGAAAATTGGCATGTTAGTTCTGCTCTTCAAAGGGAACAAGATGCGGGTTATTGAGAGTTGCTGCCGAGAATACATGATGAGAAATTTGCATTTTTTCTAAAAAAAATGGGTGATTTTCACAGCTGTTTGTCTCTTACCAACAGATCAAGAATTAAAAAGCAAATAATACGTTTTGTAGGGCATGCAAATTAGAAACAATTGAAACTGTGGGGGATATCTTATTTCAATAAAGTAATATGTTGCCATCGCTATACTGCCCATAAAAACATAAAAGTCCATTATGAACATTCTCGCAATTGAGAAAATTGCAAATGAATCTTGAATTTTAGGCAAATAATTATGATTTAACTAAAAATATGTTTTATTCAACTGTATGTTTATGAAACATTATATAGACCCATGAGTTCTATGATGCATGAATTGCATGAATTCAAGGCTTGAAAATAAATGATGGGACTCGTTTGCCTTTATTTTTCTACTATACACAAAAAATAAAAGCATATTAGTCTCCCCGCTTTCTTAGACGGACAAGGCATTTATTATTATTCCTTATCATGTCTGTCATGTGAACAGTTATCCAACATTTTTGGATCATACGAATTGCAATATAGCGATTTGGTTTCAACGAATTACGATGTATGTTATTTTCCAAAGAGCCACTCCAGCTGAGAGACGAAAGCTCGTTCGACATAGAGTCTACAATGAAATTCCTAAAGAGTCCACGAAGAATTGATACACTCCTGAAAACTTTAATTCCACTCATCCCAGATGCTAAGAAGGATTTCTGGAAACAGTTTCCAAAAAAAAAATTTTCGAAAAATTCGAAAATACACTTTACTTACCTTACCAGTCAGCTCCAGGCCGAAGTGTTCCTTGCTGTTCGAAGAAGTCGTCTCCATTCAACTCGGTCCATGGCTGCAGCTCGCCAGCCATGTCGTCTGCGGAGGCCCCGCAGGTCGTCTTCCACTTGATCGAGCCACCTTGCTCGCTGCGCGCCCCGTCGCCTTGTTCCAGTCGGGTTGTTATCAAGAACCATTTTCACCGGGTTGTCGTCCGACATCCTAACGACATGCCCAGCCCACCGTAGTCTCCCGATTTTCGCCGTTTGAACGATGAGTGGTTCTCCCAGCAGCTGATGCAACTCGTGGTTCATCCGCCTCCGCCATGATCCATCTTCCATCTGCACTCCACCACAGATGGTACGCAGCACCTTTCGTTCAAAAACCCCAAGGGCGCGTTGGTCCTCCACGAGCATAGTCCAGGTTTCGTGGTAGAGGACTACCGGTCTGATCAGTGTTTTGTAGATGGTTAACTTCGTGCGGCGGCGGATTTTATTCGAGCGGAGTGTCCTCCGGAGTCCAAAGTAGGCACGATTTACTGCCATAAGGCGTCGACGATTTTCTCTGCTGGTGTCGTTGTCAGCAGTCACCAGTGATCCCAGGTACACGAACTCGTCTACCACCTCGATGTCATCACCGCTAATAAGAATTCGTGGCGAGAGGTTGACACCGTCTTCTCTGGAACCTCTTCCTCTCATGTACTTGGTCTTCGATGCGTTTATGGCCAGTCCACTGAAGGCTTCAGCCTTCAGTCTGATGTACGTCTCCGTCATCTTTTCAAGGGTTCGTGCTACAATATCAATGTCATCGGCGAAGCCAAAGAGCTGAACAGACCTTCTAAAAATCGTGCCACTCGTGTCGATTCGAAGGGACTCGAGAGTGTCCCCGAAACTCGAGCTACGCACATCACCCGATCCATCGTCGACTTGACCAACCGTATCAGTTTATCCGGAAAGCCGTAATCGTGCATAATCTGCCATAGCTGGTCTCGAACGATTGTGTCGTATGCCGATTTAAAATCGATGAACAAGTGATGTGTGGGCACGTTATACTCACGGCACTTCTGTAGGACCTGCCGTACCGCGAATATTTGGTCCGTGGTGGCGCGGGCACCCATAAATCCCGCTTGGTATTGCCCCACGAATTCCCTTGCAAACGGTGATTGTCGACGGCACAGAATTTGATAGAGTACCTTGTAGGCGGCGTTCAGCAACGTGATTGCGCGGTAGTTGCAGCAATCCAACTTGTCGCCTTTTTTGTAGATGGGGCACACTGTACCCTCCATCCACTCCTCCGGTACTACCTCCTCCTACCAAATCTTGGCAATAACCCAGTGTAGCGCCTTAGCCAGTGATTCACCACCGTGTTTTAACAGCTCGCTGGGGAGTTGGTCAGCTCCAGCGGCTTTCTTGTTTTTCAGCCGGCCGATCTCCTCTCTAACCTCCTGGAGGTCAGGGACTGGGATTCTGTCGTCATCTGCGCGTACACCGAGATCTACTACCACTCCGTCGTCGTCCTCTGCTACATCGCCATTAAGGTGCTCATCGTAGTACTGCTTCCACCTGTCAATCACCTCACACTTGTTTGTGAGAAGGTTGCCGCCCAGGTCCCTGCACATGTCGGCTCGTGGCACATAGCCTTTGCGGGAACAGTTCAGCTTCTCGTAGAACTTTCGTGTGTCAATCGCACGGTACACAGTGCCTCCATCGCCTCGCGATCTCGATCTTCCTCCTGGCGCTTCTTCTTCCGTAAGATCGAGTTTTGCCTGTTCTGTGCACGTCGGTAGCGCTCCACGTTCGCCCTCGTTTGGTGTTGCAGCATTCTCGCTCGTGCTGCATTCTTCTCTTCCACTAACTGTTTGCACTCGCCGTCGAACCAGTCGTTTCTCCTGTTCGGAGCCATAGTACCAAGCGCCGCTACAGCAGTACTACCTATGGCTGATCGAATGTCCCTCCAGCCATCTTCAAGAGTAGCTGCGCCAAGCTGCTCTTCCGTTGGTAATGCTGCTTCCAGCTGCTGCGCGTACTCCCGTGCAACCTCGGCGTCCCGTAGTTGCCCGATGTTTGGTCGCGGTGGGCGACTTTGACGCGTGTTTCGCACCGTCGAAAGTTTTGAGCGCATGCATACTGCAACAAGGTAATGGTCCGAATCAATATTCGCACTGCGGTAGGTGCGAACGTTGATGACGTCAGAGAAGAATTTACCATCGATTAGAACGTGGTCGATTTGGTTCTCCACTTGTAAGTCAGGTGATCTCCAGGTGGCTTTGTGGATGTCTTTGCGGGGGAAGAAGGTACTTCTGACTACCAAACCGCGGGAGGCTGCAAAGTTCACACATCGTTGGCCGTTATCATTTGATGCGGCGTGCAGGCTATTCGGCCCTATCACCGGTCTGTACATTGCCTCCCGTCCTATCTGAGCGTTCATATCACCGATGACGATCTAAACGTCCCGTTGCGGACAGCTATCATACACCTGCTCCAGCTGCGCATAAAACGCTTCTTTTTCATCGTCGGCTCTTCCTTCGTGTGGGCAGTAGGGTGGGACAAAAAATAAATATTAGCTCCCATGCACTTTTCGTGTTCCTTATGGGTCCTGTTACAACTGTGTAACTTTTCAGATCGATCGGTGGAACCCCTGATTTGCGCCCGATTTTTGAAGTTTCCATACGATTTTATATGGGAAAATCCACTTTTTCAAAACTTATCCTCTAGAAATTTCCAGTTGGCTCCTAAAAATATACCAATATATGATATTTGTAGGAAATTTTCCTGGGAATAATTCTTCTGAAGACTGTAAGGCGCTACAAAATTTGTAGAAAAAGTTATTCACCTTAAACTGATCGAATGTCTGACGAACGGCTCAACATTGAATTTTTCCAGCAACACTGCTGCAGCATGCTGCTGTTTCAAACTCAACAACGTGATGAGAAACAGTTTCGCGTAGAATTAAGCTTGAAAGCGTGATTTTTTGCTCATAGTATCTTCGGAGAAAATGCTTAGAATATCAATCCCTATATTTTGATAGTATTCGTTGTGTGATTTATACCCCTAGAAGTGAGAAATCAGCTTTCTAAACACTCCTACGTAGTGAAAAACATTTTCGTATAGGATTAAGCTTGAAGGTATGATATTTTGCTTACGTTATCTTCATTATCGGAGAGCTTGCTTAGAACATTAACTATCAAGTTTTAATGTAGATTGATTACTCCCCCTGAAAGAGGGAAATAAGCTTTCTAAACACCCACGTCGTGTGACAACTTGCCAATTTAATAGATCATACCCAGGTGTCTTTTAGAAACGAGTTTGGTAGATACATAGCTACAATTTGCGCAGATACATGGCCAGCCGGTCACTACGAACCAATGAGATATACACAGGTAAGGAAGAAGAAGACATTCGTCTGTTCTAGTAGCGAAAAAAGGTAAACAGAAGCAGGTGTTTGGATTGTGACGTAGATCTCGGTCAACAAGCAAATGCCATTTGAAACCAGGCATGTCCAAACCCACCACACCACTGCGTGTGTGTTTTAAGCGATACCATGGAGGGTATTTTCATTGCCCTTCAGTGCTTATACAAAACGGAAACCCACAGTGTTCTAAATAAAACAGCCAGCTTCGGCTGACACAGGCCCGAGTGTTCCCGACTTCGTGAGCCCTAGCTTACTGACACGTGTTTTTTCAAACGCTTCATTTTTACAAAAGTAAATATGAAAAAAATATTGCAGGTGGTTGTATACGATGACTACCGTCAAGCTATCCATTATTATATCATTGTCGATCTCGTCGTGGTCACCAATGCTTGTGTGTTCCCCGAAACTGCAAGCCCTCGATTGCTTCATGTGCCGAAGTTAAAAAAGTTAAAAAACGAATGACTCTCCGGTGTTCTTTCTTTAGCTAGCGACGGAGGGTAATACGAATAGCCCTGCGTGGTGTGTTTGTTGGCAGAATTATCAGTAATAAAAAATTAAGTTTGAGCCAAAGATGATTATATTTTCAACAGACAGCGGTTTGCAATCAACACGGGGAGCTAAAGAAAAACTTCGAAAACCTACCCTTTTTCCAGTTGTTTCGGATCTTTCAGCGGCCCACCTCGATGCCCGCCAACCAACATCCCGTCCAAAGATCAATACTCTCTTTTTCTCTTTTTCAATAGACTTCATTTACGGTGGTTCGTAGTGACCTGCTGGCCATGTATCTGCACAAATTGTAGCTATGTAACTACCAAACTCCTTTCTGAAAGATACCAGGGTATGATCTATTAAATTGGCACCAGAACCAAAAATTGTCATCTGACGTGGGTGTTTAGACAGCTTATTTCCCTCTTTGAGGGGGAGTAATCAATCTAAATTAAAACTTGATAGTTAATATTTTAAGCAAGCTCTCCGATAATGAAGATAACGTGAGCAAAATATCATACCTTCAAGCTTAATCCTACACACGAAAATGTTTTTCACTACGTAGGGGTGTTTAGAAAGCTGATTTCGCACTTTTAGGGGTCTTAATCACACAACGAATACAATCAAAATATAGGGATTGATATTCTAAACATTTTCTCCGAAGATACTATGAGCAAAAAATCACGCTTTCAAGCTTAATTCTACGCGAAACTGTTTCTCATCACGTTGTTGAGTTTGAAACAGCAGCATGCTGCAGCAGTGTTGCTGGAAAAATTCAATGTTGAGCCGTTCGTCAGACATTCAATCAGTTTAAGATGAATAACTTTTTCTACAAATTTTGTAGCGACTGACAGTCTTCTGGAGAATTATTCCCAGGAAAATTTTCTATAAATATCATGTTTCAGTATATTTTTAGGAGCCAACTGGAAATTTCTAGAGGATAAGTTTTGAAAAAGTGGATTTTCCCATATAAAATCGTATGGAAACTTTAAAAATCGGGTGCAAATCAGGGGTTCCACCGATCGATCTGAAAAGTTACACAGTTGTTACAGGACCCATAAGGAACACGAAAAGTGCATAGGAGCGAAAAAATTACACCAACGCTTTTTTCCCATACAACTGTGTCCCAGTCTAGTGGGCAGTGCACTTTGATGATGCTGTAGTTGAAGAACCAGCCCTTAATTCTCAACTTACACATCCTCGCACTGATCGGCTGCCACCCGATCACGCGTTGACGCATCCTACCCAGCACTATAAAGCCCGTTCCAAGCTCGTTGGTAGTGCCACATCTCTGATAAAAGGTAGCCTCTCGATGTCCGCTTTTCCATACCTTCTGCCCCGACCATCAAAGTTTCTGCAGTGCTACGATTTCAAAGTTGCGTGGATTTAGTTCATCATATATGATCCTGTCGCAGCCGTGAAAGCCTAACGATCTGCAGTTCCATGTACCGAGTTTCCAATCGTAGTCCTTATTTCGTCGCCTAGGTATGTGTCGATTGTTCCGATCCGTATTAACTTCTTCGATATTTGCAACATTTGGTGTTTTTCGGGGCGGCTTGTTGGGCCTTCCCCAACCCCCTGTCTCAGCCGCTCCTAACATGGAGATCAGACGCTGTTTTGAGCCGCACCATCTTGGTGGACAGACGCTCGGGTTGGCGAAGCGTTTCCTCTACTGCCGAGATATGGTTACCGCGCCAACGATCGCGTCGCACCTTCTCACTTAGCTATTGTCGGATGACAACATTGCCCAGGCAACGCCAACCAGTTGTGTCCATGTTTTAACTGGTAGTCTATTGTATCATATGACTCGTGGAGGCGTGAGATAGGAACTTGTGAGGACCGGAGCTAGGTTTGACGCTCCTTCCAAGTTGTCGACTCACCATTTGAAGCCGAATAATACACATAAGTTTCAATCAGTTTTAATGACTCTAGTGTATTTTCAATTGAACCATGCAAACATGAACTGTATTTTAATTTATTCGAGCCAGTAATTTTTTTATGTGAACACTTTTCTTTTAACTGATGTGAACTGTTGTTTTTTAAAAGAAAATTGATAATATACTCAGGATGGGACTCGTATGCCTTTATTTTCAATATGGGGCAGGCAAGGTTTGATATTTTTCAGATCAAACCTTCAAATTTCATCGAGGCATATGAAAATTTGAACAAAATTAGATACATTGATAGCATAAACTTAAATTTGTCTAAAAGTCATATGGGACACTTATACTTTTATGGGCAGTATAGATATCAGCATAATAAGTTGAAAGAACAATGGCCATTATTTATCATAACTAAATTTCTTTGTAAGACTTCGTTGAACTCTCGAAGCTTATCGAACTGGTTTCCGGGTTTCACTTCTAGGCGACTCCTGAAGGAGCATTTAAAAATGTACTGTGTACTCATAATAAGGTAAACCCATGTAAACAAGTTTGAATCATCAAAGCAGAATCAATCGCTGGGCAATTTGCATCAGCGATGGCATCGCCAACCGTCCCAGCAGAGTGGATCGAGCATTGATGAGGTTTCCTCTGTTGAATAGAATCAATTTTCCATGTTGCTGAATCAATCAATTGAGCCGATACAGAAAAAAACTGCGCACGTCTGCCGCTAATGGTTATGCTTAAATATTATGGTAGACATGCAGACACACAACACTAACCGAGACCTATCCTGCTACGCTACTCTCAATGTTAACCAGCCGGTGATGAAAAAGAGGCCATAGATCAATCCATTACATTCCATTGTCGGAATTGCCTTTTCACCATCGGAAAAGTGTTTTGCTTTTTTTACCCCTCAGTACCATCATTCGCAGCCGGCTGCCGGCTGTAGCAAGAAAATGCGCGTTTTCTCGCGTAACACATTACACAGCATAGTGTTATATACACAGCGTGTTGCAGTCAATTTGCGAGAGAGTATTGGCGAAAAACCGATTTCTGTGATAAAAAAATCTTTATATGATGATTTTTCCCTGATCTTGTAGATTTTGGTTTAATATGAACAGTTAACACCTAGCTAGGAAACCTTATAACTTAATGGGGTGAAAACATCTTACCCATTGTAACCCCTTTAAATATAACAGCTGCACCATCGAAACAGGAAGCCAAGTGGTTCTGAACTGGCCACTAACCAGAAGAAATTGCAGTACAGTACCAGGCCATGATAACCGCCTGTCAGCAGGCAGAAGCTACCTCTGCAAGTAGTGGATTGCAGTAATTGGGGCAATGTTTCTTTTTGTTAAATTACCCACGCGATAAGTTCATCGCTAGGATTAAAACGTAATTATTCTAACGAGTGAAAGGGCTCAAAGAGGAAGCGATGGAGATATTATTTCGAAGCTATCGTTAAAATTGACACGCGTTATAACTCATGCGGCTTATGAAAATTATGTTTTAGAAGATAATGTTGCAACAAAAAACCTCTATGTTTGAAACATCATGTTAAGCATTTTTTCCGTTGCTGTTTGTGATACTTTTTTGTTTCGTTTACATGGTTCACAAACAAAAACATTACTCTAAATCTGGATTAATGTACATTGTAAAAATTTATTATTATTATTAGCAATAGTTTTTTGCAAGGATGGAGAAAATTTAAATCGCTTTATCAATAATAAAAAAATCTTGCATTAAACACAGATTATTTCTAAGCCACAAAAATCATCACTAGATGCAGTTTGCCATCGCGATGTGTGATGAAAATTAAAGGATCTCTAAAGCTCATTCACCAAGTCTCACAAGCTAGCCATCGTGCATTTTAATTCTGCGAAAGTTCCTTTAGTGTTTGAAGGATCTTAACATAGGCCCTGCAGTTATTCTATACAAAATGTATAGCCGAGTTAATGGTGTGCTAAGATCTACCCTTGCTTTCTCAGCTTATTAGCATACGCACTATAGTTCGTGCGGAGCTACTTCCTGAAAACTTTTGCTTGCTACTATATTCAAAGTTATAAGACACTCTCACCCATCTACGATTGCATAAACTTTAAGCAAATATACCCATGGGATGAAAAGGTAACAAATCATTTTTTTTCAATTCAGCACTAGTTTTCAGCAAAACTTTTCCCTCCATTGCTCCCAAATGTATTTCAGGGTGTTAGCGGCGATAGATGACACAACGTTAAAAGGATAGTGTCCGTTAGCAATTTCCATCACCACATAAACTTGCTGAGTAATGTACCGACATACCTATCTGACGTCGGTGGTGATCGAGGTAGTAAGAAAAGAACGGTAGCTAAAAACAGAGTAGCTCGATAGCGACACAAGCCATATCCGCCTATAGACCATTGGGATGGGCTACAGCCACTAGCTTGTACCCTATGATGTTAGCGCTTGTTCTTATCTCGAGAGGAATGCATCTTCATAAATCTTTCCCGGCTGGCACACCACTTCCGGTTCCATAGGATGGCTGTGAGATGAATTCATTCCACACATTTTTCATATCCATTTGTATTCAAATTAGAGTGACCTAGAGATCAATCAAATTAAATTCAATCTTAAAGTGAAAACATTGTGGTGAACTTTCAACTGCTTTTAAGTATACAACATAAACAGGTGAACAGCTCAAAGCAATTAGATAGAATAAATAAGAATAATAAAAATGAATGTGAATTATGTTAAGAATCATAAGAAGTTGATTTCTTGAAAACTTTTTGAGAAATTTAAAATTGTTTTCTAAAATCTGATTGACAGTTTGAGATTTTTTACTCCATGCTCTGTGATTCACCGCATTGTACATGGAACGAGCTTTTGACGTAGGACTACGTCTTTGTTTTCTATACTAGATTACACTTTGTGAAAATGAAAATGAAACTGGCAAATGTTGCGTCAGATTTCAAACGGTTATAGCAAGCGAACGACTTAATGCATCTTAGTCATTTATATGTCGGTGGATAGATAAAATGTGTAACAATTTTTTGATATTATGTTCAACATTGTTGCTTTACTGCTTAATGGTGGAAAAAGGTGAAAAGTTCCAAGGTCAAGCTTTCCCATACATTTCCCTCGTTATTGGCTTGCTTCCCAAGCACAGATAACAATAACATGGACGAAATAAATTTCACTGCCTACATATTTTGACTCAACAAAGTGTTTTGGTTTGTTTGTCTTTGTCTAAGCTGCGTGGCCACGCCTTAATGGTAAAAATCTACGCTGAACTCGATACAAAAGACTGCGTGAGGAAAATTCAGCTTCAGTTTAGTTTGTTCCACAATAGCGAGTGCGGTGCAGTTGTTAAAGCTTCGCGACATTGAGAAACGAGAGCTAAATACGAGTCAACTTCCAGGCACCGCGGATCATGTTACCTTTATTCTGCACACGGCAGCAACAGTTACCATCGTACGCTGCAGAATATTTTGCTGGCACAGCTGCTGGAGGGCACAGCGGAGAGCAAATTTTATACGCGGCCAACAAAATAATCGATGCTACCGGTGGTGGTGTGATCATCAGCATTCTGTAGCATACATTTCGAGCTGAAGATTATGAAATCGGTCCTTTTCAGAACTATTAAATGATGAAGATTAGAGTTATGAGAATTTTCACAACTACTACTAGTGTGAAATGTTCATCTATTTCTAAATAATCATTTTTACAATAACGACCAGGACGCACCAAAGATAAACGGTAGTGTTGCCTATGAATAGTTTATCACAACAAGACATAACCCTCATTTCAAGAATTTTCACTGCTAAATTGAGTGATTTTCCGGTTTAATTGTATGTTTGTGCCCACTCGAACACCGTTATCAGTCAAACATAAGAAACGAAAATTAGTTAATCTAAGAACCAGAGTGATTTTCGCATCGGGAAAGCGAAAACTTTCTTTTGATGCTTATGAAAATCACTCAGTAGTATCGAAGGTGTTTTGGTTTGTTCCTCTTTCTCGAAGCTACGTAGCCACGCCTTAATTGCAAAAATCTGCTCTGAACTCGATACAAAAGACTGCGTGTAGAAAATTCAGCTTCAGTTTAGTTTGTTACACATAAGCGAGAGCAGTGCAGCTGTTAAAGGTACGCGACATTGAGAAACGAGAGCTGCATACGAGTCAACTTCCAGGCACTGGAAAAAAAATAAACGGTAGTGTTACCTATGAACAGTTTAGCGCAGCATATAATAATATTTAGTTTAGCATATGTAATATATTTAGTCCTACGTCACCATTTCATACAACCCCTAGGGCTGTATACCTTGTAGTATTTAATTCACCTTTTATACGATTACGTAACCGACCGGTTTTCCATGTGGAGTCAGCCTGAAAATTCACAGTTATCAACTCCCGCGGGCATTTCTCTTCCGCTTCGAAAAATATTGACGCTTGGATTCTAGCGCTAGTGGCGATTCATCATTCATCGAAGTAAATGTGTAGACACGACTAGCCACCGAGCATCACATAGCAAAACAGGAAAGCCGTATCCTTGTGACGGGGTGCAGCTTTGAGGCACACATGTGCTATTTCTGTTTATAGTGATGAAAACAATTTCGTACAATATTTGCACGGCGCGCCACATAAACTCTTAGTAACATGCGATATTTTGTAGTAGTCTATGGCTTCTTATGTTTTTTATGCTTGCATTTTTATTGAATTTCATTCATGTAGGGTACTTTACTTTTCCAGCCAATGCAAGTTGCTTTTTACTGGTCCAAAGATTTGCACATAGTGTACGTTTTGTTTCGAACAAAGTATATAGTTCTTTACATTGGTTCCGTTACAACAAAAGCTTTCCATAGCAGAAGGAGTGTGAAGAGAATCCATTCTACCGCTGCTTTCGAACGGTTTATCAGTGTCTGTCATATATATATATACCTATAGACTGTTGGTTGCATTTGAATCAGCTAAAGGACAATCACAAAGCAGAAAATATCAAACAAATGTCCCCTCGTTGACCACACAAAGAAAAAACTATTTCAGCTTTACGATCAAATAATACCTAATAACTTATTCAGCTGTGCTAGAAGATTAATATTTTGTCAAGCAAAGTTGCCAATACCCAAAACTGATAGTAAAAAAAAGACTGATATGAACCGAAGGGTCTGCGCCAAACAACAAGAAAGGAAAAAACCTAAATTAATCCTCCTAGCGGTCAGACCCAGCCTTTCTCATTCAAACTTTTATTTGTTTCAATAGCTTAACATGAACGCTTCAATCCAATAAATGTATATTCACTCTTAAGGTTCTAAAATATTGATGTTGTAATCTATACATATAAAAATGCAGTCCGGTCTGTCTGCCTGTCTGTCTATCTGATCCATATAGGCTCGAAAACTACCGAACCGATCGACGTGAAAATTTGTATGTAGGGGTTTTTGGTGCCGATAAAGGTTTCTATGATAGTTTGAAACCCCTCCCTCTTCTGGAAGAGAGGGGTCCCATACAAATGAAACATAAATTTCTGCACAACTCAAGAACAAACCAAGCAAATGAAACCGAATTTAGCATGTGAATGTTTTGAGGGTAACAAATATGTCCATAATGGTTCGACACTCCTACCTTTTCTGGAAGGGAGGGGTTCCATACAAATGAAACACAAATTTCTGCACATCTCGAGAACTAACCAACTAAATGGAACCATATTTGGCAAGTGATTGTTTTTAGTGGTAACAAATTTGTTCCATAATCGACCTTAGGCAACATTTTGGATTGTAAGATGGCAACTTCCGGTTTCTGGAAAACAACCAAAATGGCCGATTTCCACTAAATATAATAATATCCAGATCTAGAATGATACTCAGGAGCTGAAATCGATCGAAATGTCATTATGAAATCCAAAATGGCGACTTCCGGTTTCGGAAAAACAGCGGCAAACGAGCAAATACCACCCAATATGGGTATTTCCGGAACCGTAATGATGCACTGGAGTCACAAATCGACTTCAGACAACATTTTGAATTGGAAGACGGCAACTTCCGGTTTCTGGAAAACGGTCTGAAATGGACGATTCCCATTAAATATGAGTATCTCCGGAACCAGAAAGATGGACAGAAGCTAAGAATTGATCATAGACACAATCTTGAATTTTAAGATGGTGACCTCTGGTGTCTGGCAAACAGCCGGAAATGAACAAATACCATTCAATATGAGTGTTTCCGGAACCAGAATTACGCCCAGATAACAGAAATTGATTTCGACGACTTTCGATTTCTAAAAAACAGCCCAAAGTGACCAAATACCACCCAATATGAGAATCTCCGGAGCCAGATTGTTGCAAGAATCTAAAAATTGACCTCAGATACTATTATCAATTGTAGGATGGCAACTTCTGGTTTCTGGAAAACAGCCAAAGATGGCCGATTCCCGTTTAACATGAGTATCTCCGGATCTAGAATGATACACAGCAGCTGAAATCGACCAAAGACCCCATTTTGGATTCTAGGCTAACGACTTCCGGTTCCTGGGAAACAGCCGGAAATGATAGAATAACACCCAATATGGGTGTTTCTTCAACCAGAATGACGCACAGAGGCCAGAAATTATCTTAAATACCATTTTGAAATCCAAGATGGCGACTACCGGTTTGTGAAAAACAACTTAAAATAAACAAATACTATCCAATATGAGTATCTCTGGAAGCAGAATGATGCAAGGAGTTAACAATTGACCTCAGGCACCATTTTGAATTGCTAAATGGCAACTTCTAGGAAACAGTCGCAAATGACCGAAAAATACTCAATATGAATATTTCCGTTATCGAGATGATGCATAGAAACCAAACATTGACCCTGGATACCATTTTGAATTTAAAGACGACCACTTTTAGTTTCTGGAAAACAACCAAAATAACTAAATACCTCCCAATATGGGTATTTCCGGTGTTAGATTGATGCCAGAAAATCTGCTGAAAATGACCGAATACCACCCAATATGAATATATTCAGAATTAAGGCGATGTACAGAAGCCAAAGTCGAGGATCTTGTCATTTTGATAAAACCAATCATTTTAAACGATTTGTTACTCGACTTTGATTATATTCTATGACCGATTCGTCGTGCATTTGCATATTTTAAATGCATCGCAAGGAATCAATGAATTTGGAAAGTTCAAATTGTACGATACCACATTTAAATTATGTTGAGGCCACATATATCGATCAAAGCAGGTATAGCTTTCAATAGTCTTTGAATTTCTTTTCTTTCCATAACTTTTGAGCCACATATCAAATTGTTATGAAGTTTGTTATTTGTAAGTTTGAGAGATGACTCGTTCGTATGGCACTAGTTATGTTCAAATAAGTCACGTAATCTTTGAGATAATAGACTTCCGCTGTTTTATTGACAGTTTAATACATAACGGTTGCTTAAGTTCGATTATAATAAAATGAAATGGGAACGTATAGGGCAGCCAAAATTTGAAACCACGTGTTCAATCATAATTCATCAGTTAACACTTAACTAACCCGCTCATCTGATAATAATATTGATCAAATCGGTTGTGTAGTTTCTGAGATAATGAAGTTTCGTGGTTTTCACATCTCGGTACATTACAGACGAAGTTACAGTTCGATTGAAGTAAAATTCAATATGGTGTTATGCGGCATCTAGTATCTTATTATTTGACACTAATTTTGTGGAAATCGGTTCAACCATCTCTGAGAAAAGTGAGTGAGTCCAAGTAGTCTTCGGAATATGTTCCTTTTCTCATAGCTGGATTTCACATTGTTTAACATAACAGGAAAAGTAACAGTCCGATTGCAAAACAAATCAATAGGGTCTTATGGGGCAACTAGACCTTCCATTTGACACTGATTTTATGAAAATCGGTTCAGCCATCTCTGAGAAACATGAGTGAGATTAAACAGTCTTCAAAACACGTTTCTTTAAATGACTTTTGAACACAAGTTCAATCTTTATGAAATTCAAAAGTTGAGGGTTTTTCAGGTAGCCCGTTCATTTGAAACCAATTTTGTTCAAATCGGTATTGTAGTTTTCGAGATAATGATGTTTCATGATTTTTACATTTTGATACATAACCTCTAAACTAAAAATCCGATCACAATGAAATTTAATAGGGTCTTATGAGACATCAAGACCTTTCATTTGCAATTAATTTCACGAAAATCGGTCCAGCCATCTCTGAGAAAAGTGAGTGAGAATAAAAATCTGCACATACACACACACATACACACACACATACACACACATACACACACATACATACAGAAAATGCTCAGCTCGTCGAGCTGAGCCGAGTGATATATGCCATTCGGCCCTTTGGAGCACTTTTATATTTTCGGTTTTGCAAGTGATTGCTATACCTTTCTAGGAGAAAGGCAAAAAAGAAGGGTTATTGGAAGTTGCTGCCGAGGATACATAATTTGCATTTTTATAAAATAATGGGTGATTTTCACAGCTGTTGTTCTCTTACCAACAGATCAAGAATTTAAAAGAAAATAATACGTTTTGTAGGGCATGCAGATTAGAAACAATTGAAACTGTTAATCAGCTGAGATATGCCATCATTTCAATGTAAAGTAAAATGGATATTTAGTGTAGTAGAATACCCAAGTAACAATCCAAAGACGATTTAGTTATATTTATATTTCATAGAAGTTTTATCAAAACATTACTAAATCTATCGAGTTTTATTATAAATTTATTTAAGTACCTGTGGTTTTTATTTATCAACAGTTCCGAAGAGTAATTAAAGAACACTTGAAGAGTCCTCCATAAAAATCCTTCATCAATAAGTGTAATAAGCCTGAGGAGCGGTTTTGAAACGCACTCAACATCCCTTTTAAAATACCTATGAGAAATTTCCATAAAACTTCATTAGAGTTTTACGATAGTTATATGGTACCTACTTATCTTTAAGATGAATCTATCTTGAAAATGTGCCCATAAAATTTTCGTAAACCCATTTTGTCTCATGAAAGAGCAAAAATAAATTGGTAAAAGAAAAGGATCTAGAATATACAAAATTTTTTAGCTCATTCAAGCAACTAACTCATACTAAATCAAGTCATTTAAGGGTATATTACTTTTGGTGTTAAAAACAGCTGTTACGGCAGATAAATAATTTGGGTTTTAGAACCACCACACGATCCACAGGATCACCTTAGAATACCCTGCTCATTTCACATCTGATAACTCTCACAGCGCAGTATCACTCTATCTCAGAGTATAGAGAATAAGCAATAGAACAATAGTTTGATCCACTTCCACTGCGCCCGATAGAATCAATTCAGAGCGGTCTCAATTATCCATCGACTGCGAACGGTCGCAATAAATAATAGCTACATTGTCCGAGTAATAAACGTTTTTTTTCTTCTACTCGTGCCGCGTGTGAATTATTGCCCGGAATATCACCACCGGACACTTAGGTGTAACCTTTAAGACATCCGTGGACACATTTTGAATCTGCATGAACAAAGTGGTCCTTCGAACCGGATGTGTCTCGGTGTCGGTGTTCGGATAGCTTTGTGCATAGAACTCGTGGTGATAGTTTCGAGAACAATAGCCGGTGAGCACGTGGAAGAGTGCATGATCAGAGGACTCCGTTTTGGACGCAGAATTTAACGGGCAGCGACGGTACTGGCCATCGGATATCAAAAATTGCTGACTGGGAATTTGGACAGAGTGCATGCGGGCATTTTCAGCGGAATCTAAGGGAAGTACTAAGTTGCATGATCGATTGGCTGGATTCTCATTGCATGTGGAGATACACGTGGTTGACATATAGCTTTAGTGGTGATACAATGGCGCTGTTTGATAATGAATAAAATTTATATTTGCATGCGAAATATTCTTTGACGATTGTGGATTGGTCCTTGTGGGTTTAAGTCGCTGGTCTTATTCTGCTGGTTTCTGGTTTGTCTGAATTGTCGATGGTCGATTCCCTCTTGCTGCTGTCAATCTGGGTGGTCTGTCAAGCTAATCTCGCGGCGCGTGGCACGTAATTGTAATTCCGTTATCGGCGATCAAGTGTTCAGTGAAAAGAAAGTGAAAGAACTCACTTTAAACTTTGCTACAAGTGACTTACTATTGCGATAATGGTGAACGATTTAAAAACCCTTCTGAAACGGGAGAAACGGCTACGAAATACTATAGCTGGTGTATGTGACTTTGTAGATAACTATTCAGACAGTGATAGAGATGAAGTTGAGGTTCGTTTGCAACTGTTGGAAAGTGCGTTTAGTGAATTTAAAGAAGTGCGATGTTTGGTCGAAGATAGATTCACTTATTTGCGATCGTCACCCTCCGGTGAAGCCAGTGAAACCGTCAATTCAATCGAGCTCACTGCAGCCAATTACAGTGTTGCTTGGGCGCTATTGGAACAACGCTATCAGAATACAAAAATCATCGTGAAGGCGCACTTAGATGCACTGTTTGGTATTGAGTCGATGAAGAGAGAGAATTTCGAGTCCTTGAGTAGCGTTTTAAGTGAATTCGACAGGAATCTCCAAATGTTGGAAAAGCTGGGGCAGGATACTACAGGGTGGAGTACAATACTTGTCCATATGCTTTGCGCTAGGCTTGACCCAGTGACACTCCGCCTATGGGAAACACATCACAACTCTAAAGAGGTTCCAGTCTATGCTGAGCTGCTAACTTTCTTGAGAAGCCACTGCGCGGTGCTACAGTCGGTCAGCCATCCCAAATCCGTGCAAGTTACTGAATTCCGAAAGCCAAGATTCGGAGTTAGTCATCCATCAACAACTGGGAGATGCAGGTTTTGTTCCGAGGAATTCCATTCTGCGTTCTTATGCAAGCGGTTTCAAAAACTTAATGTTTCAGAACGCTATGGTTTGGTACGCAAGCAAGGTTTGTGCGTGAACTGTCTGTCAGCTGGTCATCTAGCACGAAGCTGTACGAAGGGAGTTTGCCGAAATTGTGGTAGAAGACATCATACTTTATTGCATCCGTCGAGCGTGTCGACGAACAGTGCTGCACCAAAACATTCCACCCCGCAGATAGCTGAACGACCCCCAAAGGATAACGTCCAGCAAACACAGCAAGTGCAGAAACCACAAACCCAGAACACAAACACACATACGATTCCAATTGAACCATCCACTTCCACCACATTAACCGTCACGAATAACCTTTCGCATAGTACACAGTTAGCCAATAGTCAAACCACTCCCACTAAGCATGCAACCACACTGCACACCTCTGCAAGATCAAACACTTCCCAAGTTCTGTTATCAACTGCCGTAGTACGCATTAGCGACGATGCAGGAAACACTATGTTCGCCAGAGCATTACTAGACTCATGCTCTCAATATTGCTTCGTAAGTGCTAGATTCTGTCGACAACTTAAGCTGAAGGAATTTTCTGATTATTTGTCAATCCAAGGAATTGGCGGATCGGGTGGAATATCGAAACGAGCTGTTCAAGCGACGGTCAATCCAAGGCATTCCGCTGCCATGTGAAAACATCGCAGCAAGCAATTGGAAGGTTCCTGAAAATATAATCCTGGCAGATCCTGATTTTGGCAATCGAGCTGAGATTGACATGATTATTGGAGCTGAATACTACCTTGATCTGCTGCTTGATGGAAGGATAAAACTTTGTGACAGCGGACCAACACTTCAAAATACCGTTTTCGGTTGGATTGTGTCTGGTCGCATTGCGGACCCAATGTCAGCACGAACTACAATAGTGTCTTTGTGCTCGACCGCGGTGCTTCAGGATCAATTAACTCGATTTTGGGAGTTGGAAACGTGCCATACAAGGAGTACACGGTCTTTCGAAGAAAGTATGTCCGAAGAATTTTTCCAGCAAACTACAACACGCGATGAAACTGGTCGATTCTGCGTAACATTGCCAAAGAAGGAGCACGTCATTCAGAAACTAGGCGACTCCAAGTCAACAGCGATGCGTCGACTTCTCAGTCTTGAGCGGCGATTTTCAACTAATCCTGAATTAAAGGCCCTGTATTGCAGCTTCGTTAAGGAATACCAATATATGGGACATATGCGAGCAGTTGACGATGATACGCATGGTCCGACTTACTATTTACCCCACCACGCTGTGCTAAAACCGGACAGCACAACAACGAAATTACGGGTCGTGTTTGACGCGTCGTGTAGGTCGTCATCAGGAGTTTCCCTCAACGATGGTCTTCTCGTAGGACCCGTAGTACAAGATGACCTCATGTCCATAATAACACGTTTTCGAATGCATCGAGTGGCTTTAGTAGCGGACATAGCCAAAATGTATCGCATGATCAACGTTGCACCAGACGATCAGAAATTACAGCGCATCCTGTGGAGAGAGTCAGAACAAGACCCCATTAGAACGTTTGAGTTAACGACGGTTACGTACGGCACATCAGCTGCTCCTTACTTGGCCACAAGGTGTCTACAACAACTGGCAGAAGATGGCGAGAAAACCCATCCCAGTGCTGCGAAAATACTGAGGAAAGATTTTTACGTGGATGATCTAATAACTGGTGTAGCCAGTGTACAGGAAGGAAAACGGCTCGTGAAAGAAATGAACGAGTTACTAGATAGCGCAGGTTTCACTCTTCGAAAATGGAATTCGAATTCCGATCAGGTGTTGGCCAATATACCTAAGCATTTGCGAGATGATGGAGATGTATTTGAGCTCGATTCGTCCACGTCCACGGTCAAAACATTAGGGCTCGTTTGGGAACCACGTACAGACTGTTTCCGCTTCGGTACTCCGAAATGTAACACAGCAGACCCTATTACCAAACGAGTAATATTGTCCGATGCATCAAAGCTATTTGATCCACTTGGACTAGTAGGACCTGTTATAGTACAAGCCAAGGTTTTCATACAAACACTGTGGAAGTTGAAGTGCCAATGGGACGACCCACTCCCCGAGGAGTTTCAACTCTTCTGGCACGAATATCGTCAAAATTTGATTGCTTTGGACTCGTTAAGTGTACCACGTTGAGTTGGTCCTTCCAGTGACTGCATCTCCGTTAAACTCCATGGGTTCTGCGATGCATTTGGCAAAGATCACAGCTGTACGTTCAGATGCTTTGGAGGAAATGGAGTACCCTATATCTCTCTGATTTACATAACCGTACCAAATAGACTAGACAGAGGGACAACGTAGCCGTTGGGGCCATGGTTCTCCTAATGGATGAACGCTTACCGCCATTGAAGTGGCGCCTTGGCCGCGTCACAGAAATCTTTCGTGGACCTGACGACAACATTCGCGTCGTCAATGTTCGTACTCAAGACGGAACGTACCAGCGTGGAATCACGAAGATCTGCGTGCTCCCGATCAGGGATAACGACGGATCCAGAGATGAGGAAAATTAGTCATCCTTCAACGAAGATGCTTCGGCATCCGCGGAGGTCCAAGGAGGATCTCCGCTATCCAGTTAAGTCTCTTGTACATACAGAATTTGCAAAAAGTAGTTTTAGTTTTGTTCTCCATAGTCTGTCACCGGGGGGTTCAGCCCCTGAAAGAGTCTCTACACATCTACCAACTCCACCTTATTCACGAGGTACAAAATGCATGATGGTGATGGTTAGATGGAGCATGCGCATGGTACACTGTTACGTCATTGTTGTTGGTCCAGTTACCAAGTGTCTCCAGAGGCACGTCTCCGTCGTCAATATTTTCCCGTATGAATGAGCTAATTCATTTTTCGTCACGAGTTTGTAATCGGTTCCTGTCAGCCACCCGTCCAGTCGAGAGGATTGATCACCCGTCTCGAGAGAGCATAACTGCTCACCAGAAGTCCCAGGAATTACCATGTCAGCCCAAGGAACGGCATGAGCTCGCCGTTTGATATCCATATCGTCAAGTCACGTCGAAAATCATCATCGTATTATCCGAAATCCATCGTCGTCGCTAATGAAAGCGACCGCGGAGGCCCGAGGGCCTCCGCTCCAGGCAAGTTGCTGTAATGTTTATCATTTCTGTTTAAAAAGCGCCCGATATTTTTCAGCAACATGAGAAGCGCTACCCACCAGCACGAAACCGGACAACCACCACCTCGTCGAAGCAGACTGTCATCATATCTCGCATTGGTTGCGAATTTATCCGAAATGAACCAGAAGAAGGAATCACTACACTTTCCAGCACAAGAAGACACGAGCATCACACAGAATGCAGTTCCAGCATGCATCGACCAAGAGCCACGAACCCCGCAAGTGACATCACTACCAGCAATCCAGCAATTTTCTTCGCTTGTGTAGAGCGATGATTGATAACCCCATAAGTTCCAAGATGAACAAGAAACCTCATTTATTGTTATGTGTAACATATTCATAGCTAGATTATAGATAAGTAGTCAGTAGTTAATATTTTTGAAATCTTACATATTTCAAGGCGGCCGGCATGTTACGGCATGAACAACAGCAAAAACTCAATACTCACTAACGGACATGAAATATAAGATGGTAGAAATTCCAATACAGGTCGGACTCGATTACCAAAACATTTTTTATTCCGGATAATCGAATTTTCTGGATAATCAAATCACAGAAATATATTGAAATTTACGATTAACGAACATAAATAAATAGGTATTTCCTTTTTTTATTTCACTTGTATGATGCAGTGGCGTAACCAGTAATTATTTCTTGAGAAGCAAAAATGAATAAATTGGACATTGATTGTTTTCAGTTAAATCGAACATGTCCCAAACATGCCGGAAAGACATAAATGGTAACAAATATGCCAGAAGGGGTGGTAAAGGTGAAATTTCGGAATAAAAATTAAAACGATCACCGAAAAAATAAAATTCTGGATAATCGAATCTAAAATTCCGGATAATCGAGTCCGACTTGTACCTAAGAATGACAGAGAAATGGTATTCATTCCCCTGCTTCATGCGATATGTTGCATTTCTTCATTTTGCTCATGTTCAGGCCCTAATTATAAAATACATCGGATGTTTATTCTAAACCATTTATTGTTTCTTGTTCAAAAATCGCTACAAGCAACACTTTTCCAACAGCAATGATCACAAAAATGCTTGTCTGTAAACAAACAGTTGTCAAACGGGAAAGGGGATCTCAGATAAAATTTGTTTGTCTTGAACAGTTCAAGCAAGTTTTATTCAAGCGCAAGTATTCTTCTCCGTGAATGCAACAAGTAAAGCCAATTTGTCGAGATACTAAAAAAATCTTATTAGTCTTGCTCAAGAAGTTTTAGTTAGAAGCCGTCTCAAGAGGGATTAAAATAAAATCAACGACAAATATCATTGCTTATTCGGCAGCCGAGCAGATAAGTCGAGTTTCTTGCGTTCTGCAGTTTACCGAATTAATTCCCGCTTTTTTCTAGCGTTCGCGTGTGCAGTGCAGTTTTGTGGTAGTGGTACGCTGTGCGTGCAGACGAGAGCGGCACGATCAACCGTATATACTGCGTTGGTCTGGATTGCCCCGCAGCAGGGGCAATTTAACTGCAGATTTAACTTCGGATTGCCCGTCCCGCATCACAGAGAATTGCTGTGACTGGTGGGGGAACCCCGACTGGGGAGAAGCAAGTGGCGCCGCCGCTACGCAGTTACAGCGACAGCGTATCCAGTGTTGCGGATTTACATCGATATATGTATAAGATAAGTGATACTACGATTTAATTCTCTTTGGCATATTTTTATATACATATTTATTTATTTATTTTTTTCCTATCTTCCCTATTTCTACTTTATATTATATAAATCATCTTCATTACTTTTGTGTATATAAATAACTCGTTTTTATAAAATTTTCGGCGGTAGACAGTTCACGACCCAATGGCGGCGGGTGGACTGTCTATTCCCCCGGACCTTTCCTCCTGTTCAGAGGGAGAAGAGTCCGTAATGGATTTCTCTGACACCCCTAACAACAGTGTGGACGGTTTCTCTGAAGTGAAGAAAAAACGTAAGAGACCTCGTCACACTGCTTCGCCTATCCCATCCACCAATGACGCACCAATTCGAGTAAAGAAGTACCAGAAGAATCAACCTGGACTTCGCTGGGTTGTATATATTCGTCCCAAAAACAAACCCCTGAAAGTGGTGCAAATTTGTAAAACTTTGCGCTTGAGATATACCAGCCTAATCGAGGTATATAAGGTCAAAGCTGACAAATTGAAGGTGACATTTTCTGATCTCGAACACGCTAATGCGGTCGTTGAAGATCAAAATTTTACCATTGAGTACCGGGTATATATTCCGGCACGCGCTATTGAGATCGAGGGCGTGATAACAGAACCCGATCTTACAGAGAAAGAGATACTGGAAGGAACTGGACATTTTAAAAACCCAAACCTTCCAGAAATGCCGAAGAATGTATTCTAAAGACAACATGGGCAAATACTCCCCGAACGACTCGTTCAGAGTGACGTTCGAAGGAAAAGTGCTTCCGGATTATTTAGAGCTATTCAAACTCCGACTACCGGTTAGACTTTTCATTCCGAAAGTAATGACCTGTACTAATTGTCTGCAGTTAGGGCACACGAAAGCCTACTGCAGTAATAAGACTAAATGTTGCATGTGTGGTGAAATAATGGAGAATAACCACACTTGTAGCGAACAGGAAGCAAAATGCTCCTTATGTGGTGGCAACCCACACAAAATTGAAGAGTGCGCAAAGTATAAGATACGCTCTGACGCACTAAAAAAAATCGACCAGACAACGCAGTAAGCAGTCTTTCGCACAGATGCTGAAGACAGCGTTACAGCAGGAGGAAAATCGTTACTCCAGTTTGGAAAACGATGATTCAAATGATGACGAAAAGGATTATCAACCTCTGCTATCAACCGGAGCTGTACGAAAACGGCCAAGTGCTTCTTCTCCTAAACTCCCTAGAAAGGAGCAGAAGAAGGCGCTTAATGATACCCCTCGTGGTTCCACTTCCAAGCAAAATGCTAAAGCGTCACCACCAGGTTTCAAAGTTGATTGCGATAAAGAGTTCCCTAAGCTCCCATGGAAACGAGCTGTTCCCACAGCTAAATTGTCATCGGAATCTGAAAACCCGTCCTCTGATGGTTGTATTTCATTCAAAATGATCGTTGAATGGATATTTACCACTTTTGGTTTATCCGATTCTCTTAAAAGTATGATTTCAGCTTGGCTTCCAACAATTTGCATGTTGGGTAAGCAACTAAGCACCAAATGGCCCCTCCTCGCGTTCGTATCCTTCGATGTCTAAATCAGACAACAGAAGTGACGAATCGACAACAAGGATCATACAATGGAACTGTAGGAGCTTGACCCCCAAATTAGATAAATTTAAACTCCTGCTTCACGATAGCAAATGCGATATTTTCGCGCTATCAGAAACATGGTTATCAACGGATACAACACTAACCGTTCAAAACTTCAATATCATTCGGTTAGACCGCGGAAACTCTTATGGTGGAGTGCTCATTGGTATCAAAAAATGCTACCCATTCTTCCGAATCCCTCTTCCAGCAATTGATGGTATAGAAATTGTTGCTTGCCATATAACAATTGCTGGTGAGAGCCTCACTGTCGCACTGTCTACATTCCACCCAGAGCTACTATTAACCGGCTGCAGCTAACTCAAATAACGGAGCTGCTTCCGACACCACGTCTTCTCTTGGGAGACTTCAATTCTCACGGTATGGCGTGGGGAGCACCTAGAGATGATAGCCGGGCTATTCTTATTGAAAGCTTACTAGACGAGTTCGATATGACCCTATTGAATATACCTGGGTTAGCTACAAGAATAGCAAGGCCTCCAGTACGAGAGAGCACTTTAGACTTGTCTATGTGTTCCTCCTCAATAGCTTTGGATTGTAAATGGGAGATTATTCGAAATCCCCATGGTAGTGACCATTTGCCAATAAGTATTTCGATTATGAACAGGCTCCAGTCTGCTACCACAGTCGAAGTAGAGTATGATCTCACCCGGAATATTGATTGGGAAAAATTCGCGAACATAATATCCCAGGGTCTCGAAACAACCGATGAGCTTTCTCCATCCGACGAATACAACTTCCTTGCAACATTAATTTTAGATAGCGCGTTGCAATCTCAGACGAGGCCCGCCCCTGAGAACAAGTTGAAAATTCGTCCTAACAAACAATGGTGGGACAAAGAATGCACCGAGATGAAAAAAACTCTAAAAGCAGCATACCTAGCATTCAGGAAAGATCATTCCATTCAACTTTTTGATCAGTTTAGAGAGCTGGAACTGAAACAGACTAAACTGCACAAGCTGAAAAAAAGATCGTACTGGCAAAATTTCATAAGCACGTTACCCAGAGATGCTTCTATGAGCTATCTCTGGAATACGGCTCGGAAAATGCGCAATAGGTCCGACAACAATGAGGCTAATGAATACTCTGAACGTTGGATCTATGATTTCGCGAAAAAGGTATGCCCAGACGCTGTCCCATCACAGCAGGAATTCAGCGACACAACGGCCATTGAAGAACCAGAGTTTTCAATGCTGGAATTTTCAATCGCACTCGCTTCTTGCAAGAACAAGGCTCCAGTACCGGACAGGATCAAATTTAATTTGATGAAAAACCTACCGGATTCGGCTAAGATACGATTTCTTGTACTGTTTAATAAGCTTATCAGGAACAATATGATCCCGGAAGCTTGGAGACAGGTTAAGATTATCGCAATCAAAAAGCCAGAAAAACCTGCCACAGATCATCGCTCGTACAGGCCGATTGCAATGCTCTCATGCATACGAAAATTGCTTGAAAAAGTGATCCTGCGTAGACTGGGCAGAAACAACTAACCAGCTACCAGAGACCCAATTCGGCTTCCGTAGGGGCAAGGGCCCTAACGATTGCCTAGCATTGCTAGCCACAGAAGCGGAAATGGCTCTTGGTAGCAAACAACAAATGACCACAGGTTTCCTGGATATCACAGGTGCATTTGATTCAGTTTCAATCGAAATTCTTTCCAATAAACTGCATCAAAGAGGATTCTGCCCTATATTGACGAACTTCTTGATCAACCTGCTGTCTGAAAAGCATTTACTTTTCAACCACGGTTCTTCAACAATAACACGAACAAGCTACATGGGTCTCCCCCAAGGCTCTTGTCTGAGTCCGCTGTTGTACAACTTCTACATCAGTGACATCGACACATGCTTGGCGGACGGCTGCACCATGCGCCAGTTAGCTGACGACTGCGTAGTATCAGTCACGGCGTCTCTGGCTGTAGACATGAAAAACAGCCTGCAAAATACGCTGGATAATCTGAGCGGTTGGGCCAGTTGGTGGAATTGAGTTCTCGCTTGAAAAAACGGAGATGGTAGTCTTTTCAAAAAAGCGACCACCACCCCGTTTAGAGCTAATTTTGTCCGGAAGACCCATCACTCAGACACCTAGCTTCAAGTATCTAGGAGTATGGTATGACTCTAAGTGCACATGGGAAAAACACGTGAATTACGTGAAGCAACGATGCCAACCGAGAATTAATTTTCTTCGGATGGTAACAGGAACCACATGGGGAGCTCATCCAGAGGATTTGATACGACTCTACCAAATTCTGCCCGTAATAGAATACGGCAGCATATGTTTAAGAGGTATCGCAGCCTCACACATACTGAAGCTAGAGAGGATACAATACCGATGTTTGCGTATCGCTCTAGGCTGCATGCAATCAACGCATACCATGACTCTAGAGGTCATAGCTGGAGTGCTACCTATTAAAGAGAGACTTTTTGAGCTGGCCCTACGTTTCCTCATCAGATCGGAAATAGCAAACCCAATGCTTATTGCGAACTATGAGAAATGTCTGTAAGTTGTTCAGAAACCCTGTATGTCAGTATACCAGCGGTTCATGTCTATGGAGATAAATCCTTCGGTTGTTGATCCATACCGTGAGATTTCAACATCGCTCAAAAATCCTTCTGTTGTATTTGATTTGACGATGAAACAAGAAATCCATGAAATTCCTGAACACCTTCAACCAACAGTTGTGCCATCAATATTTTCGGCAAAATTTGGCCACCTCCCAGAACAGAATTCCTTTTTCACGGACGGATCTGTAATGGATGGACATTCCGGATATGGCATTTTCAACATGGATCATCGCATATCCCGCAAACTGGCACAACCTTGCTCCATATACGTAGCGGAACTAGCTGCCATACACAAATCGCTGCGAATTATCGAGCTCAAGACACCAGGCAATTATTACATCTTTTCGGACAGCCTCAGTTCTATCGAAGCTCTCCGATCGATCAAACCGGTCAAGCACCCGTCCTATTTCCTCCCGGAAATTAGACGGATATTAGAAGTGCTGGTTGATCGGTCTTTCATTATCTGCTTTGTGTGGGTCCCCTCCCATTGCTCAATCCCAGGCAATGAAGAAGCTGATTTACTAGCGAAAAGGGGTGCCATAGAAGGAGATATATTTGATAGACCGATCACCTACACCGAGTATTCTCACCTACCCCGACAACTGGCTCTGGCAAACTGGCAGGAAAAGTGGGATTCTGGCGATTTGGGGCGATGGATGCACTCCATGTCACCCAAGGTGTCTACGAAATCATGGTTTAAAGGGCACGATTTAACTCGGGATTTTATATGAGTTATTTCACGCCTAATGTCAAACCATTACATTGCAAATACCCACCTCTATCGAATAGGGATAGTCGATAGCAACCTTTGCGAATGTGGAGGGTGCGAGGATATAGAACACGTAGTCTTCGTATGCCCTAAATACCACAGAGCAAGGAATAAACTTTTCGATTCCCTCCGGAAACGGAATGCACCATCTGCAATGCAAGTTCGGGATGCACTTGCCAGTCATGATATCAGTTTGCTCACCCATATTTACCAATTTATTAAAGATATAAATTATCGTATCTGAATCCTCTTCCCTTCTTCGCTTCTCTCTGTCCCCCCTCTCTATGCAGATCTTTAAGGATAATACTAATCTTTATCTTTCTTTCTCCATCTTTCATCTTAGGTTGTGATTTCCAAGAGACAAGGACTCATCATCCCTCAATTTTATTACTTATTCATATAGATAGATCGTTTTACATATAGATAGATATAGATAGATGTACCTATTAGTTTTAGGTTGAAATAATTATGTATTTTTAAATTGTATTTTAAAGAGAAAAGATGAGAGGGTTTTTATGCCTGTTTGAGGAGGAACAGTCGGGATACAAGCTCTACTCAAGCTGGCTTTTCCCTACTCCAAAAAGACATTCGGCCCCATTATGCTTCGCGGTTGGGCCTAAATAAATATTAGAGTTACAAAAAAACGACAAAAATGGCGAACAGACTGTGATTAACTACGTCATCAGACTGGTCTTTGACTGCCTATAGCTTCAAAGTTTGTGTTTTGTCAGTGTGTCTTTTAAAGACTACCTGAAAGTTATTTCCCATCAGTCTTTCTCAAGACTACCTACTTTTAAATTTAAGATTTGTTTTAACTTTTTTCGTATCACCTGAAATGGCTGGACGGAAAAAGGAACCTAGATCGCTGCGGGGAGGAAAAGAGAGGCATCTCTTTCTGACACATCGAGTGTCTGTAGTGACAATCCTTTTGATATTTTGCCTGAGCAAGAAGCTGGTGAAATGGAAGTTACCAATAATGAAACTATACAAAATATAAAATCTTTAAAAAAGGAGAAAGTTCCACCTATTGTGGTAACTATTTCTTCTGAATTTAATATATTCAAAAAGGAACTTTCAACGTTTGTTTCTGACGTTAAAGTTACCTATCAAATTGGCCGTAGAGGTGAATGCCGCTTATTAGCCGACTCAGTAAAGGGTCGTGATCGTCTTGTTCAGTATTTAACTGACAAGATGTACAATTTTTTTACATATGACACCAAGAACACCAAGCCGTTCAAGGTTGTCTTGAAAGGTCTCACCAACGATCAAACCGTTGATGAGATCAAACTTACTTTAACAGAATTACTTGGCATAGCCCCTACCCAAGTAATTCTAATGAAACAAAAATCACGAGGCGAAAACAGTCAGAGAACTGGAATTTCCCTTGTTAATTATTTAATTCATTTTAACCGCAATGAGGTTTCAACTTAAAATTTTTCGAAAAAGCACATGCTTTGTATAATGTGCGTGTAAAGTGGGAAATTTATAGGAAGTATGGCGGAGGTGAAAAGCATATCACCCAATGCCGTACTTGCCAACGTTATGGCCATGGTTCCAAATTCTGTAACATGGACCAAAAATGTCTTAATTGTGGAGACTCTTCTCACGAAAAGGACACATGTCCTGTGAAAGAGAGTAAAAATTTTCGCTGTGCGAATTGTAACGGCAACCATATGTCAAATTTTTATCAATGCCCAGTCCGTTTAGCAATTGTTAAGGCAAGGCAAGGTAAACAAAATTCAATTTCTCAATTGAAACCAACTTCAAAACAAAATTCTCCAAGCGTACCAGTGACGCATAGTTTACCAACCATTTGCATACCCGTTTAACTTATGCACAGGTTACAGGTAGTTCGAACATTATACCGCCTAGTGTTGGTAGTTCGAAAATGACCGTTAATATGGGTAAGCAAAACACGCTAGAAAATAATTGTACACCTATTACTCCAGCTAATATTGCTGCCGAAAATATTTTTTCTAATGTCAACTGCCTGGGGCCTATTACGGCAGGTAAACTTTCTTTTCTGCAACAGGCAATGTTCGATCTTATGAACGCCATGTTGCAGGCAAAATCAATGTTTGAAGCCATTCAAATAGGCACAAATTTTACTATTAAAATTGTTTCTAATTTAAAATTTAGCAATGATTTTAAATAAAACAATTAAAATATTAAATTGGAATGCTCGCTCATTGAAGGCCAATGAGAATGAGCTTTTTAATTTTTTAACAGTAAATAATGTGCATATTGCAATTATTACTGAAACAGTTTTGAAACCTAACATTAAATTAAAATATGATCCCAATTACGTGGTTCATAGATATGATAGGATTCAGGGTTCCGGCGGTGGAGTTGCAATTGTTATTCATCGCCGAATTAAACATCGTGCACTTCCCCATCTTGAGACGAAAGTTATTGAAACTTTGGGAATTGAAGTTCAAACTGAACTTGGGATTTTATTTATTGCCGCAGCATATTTACCATTTCAATGCACACGCGAGCACAAAAATTATTTTAAAGGTGATTTACAAAAACTCACCAGAAATCGTTCGAAATTTTTCATAATCGGCGATTTTAACGCTAAACATCGTTCATGGAATAATTCTCAAAGTAATTCCAATGGCAAAATTTTATTCAATGATTGTTCTTCAGGATACTATTCTATTTTGTCTCCGAATAGTCCTACATGCTTTTCTTCTGTAAGAAACCCTTCAACAATTGATTTGGTGCTAACAGATCAAAGTCATGTATGTAGTGATTTGATCACACATGCTGACTTTGATTCTGACCATCTTCCAATAACTTTTTCTTTATCACATGAATCAGTTTTAAACCCTATGAGCTCTGTTTTTAATTATAACAAGGCTAATTGGGAAAGATACAAAACTCATATTGAGAGAAATTTCAATAATGAGCTTGATTTGCAAAACGAAGTGAATATTGATTCCGCTTTGGAAGCATTAAAATGTGCAATTGTTGATGCCAGGAATTATTTTGTTCCAAAGGCTCAAGTGAAATTTGATTCATCAATAATTGACGAAAATCTTCAACTTCTAATTCGTTTGAAAAATGTCCGCAGACGTCAATATCAACGTTCTCGTGACCCTGTTTTTAAAACTATTTATAAAGATTTACAGAAAGAGATTAAACATAGATTTACTGTTCTGAGAAATCAAAATTTTGAGACTAAAGTTGAAAAATTGAAACCATATTCAAAACCATTTTGGAAGCTGTCGAAGATTCTTAAGAAACCTTCAAAGCCTATTCCAGTTTTAAAAGATGGTGAACGTTTTCTTGTATCCAATGAACAAAAGGCTCAAAGACTTGCTCAGCAGTTTGAGAGTGTTCATAACTCAAATTTGAATTTTGTGAGTCCAATTGAAAATGAAGTCACACGTCAATTTGATTCAATTTCTTCCCAGAATTTTTTACCTGCAGAAATAATTGAAACTAACTTGAATGAGATTAAATCAATTATTAAAAATTTCAAAAATATGAAAGCACCTGGTGACGATGGAATCTTTAATATACTAATCAAACATCTCCCTGAGAGCACAATGGAATTTTTAGTGAAAATTTTCAATTGCTGCTTCAAAATTGCATATTTTCCCAAATTATGGAAAAATGCAAAAATTACTCCCATTTTAAAACCGGATAAGAACCCAACTGAAGTTTCAAGTTATCGACCAATCAGTTTGCTTTCTTCAATAAGTAAACTGTTTAAGAGAATTATTCTTAACAGAATGATGTCCCACATCAACGAAAATTCAATTTTTGCAAATGAACAGTTTGGATTTCGCCATGGGCATTCCACAACTCATCAATTGCTCAGAGTTACTAATATGATACGAGCTAACAAATCTGAAGGTTATTCCACTGGAGCTGCTCTTTTAGACATAGAAAAAGCATTCGACAGTGTTTGGCATAAAGGTTTGATTGCGAAATTGCAAACTTTTAATTTTCCAATTTTCCTAATCAAAATTTTAAAAAATTATCTTACTGATCGAACTCTGCAGGTTGTCTATCAGAATTCAAAATCTGATAGATTTCCTGTCAGAGCAGGTGTACCTCAAGGTTCAGTCTTGGGTCCAGTCCTGTACAACATATTCACTTCAGATCTTCCTGATTTGCCTCCAGGATGCACAAAGTCATTGTTCTGCGATGACACAAGCATTTCCGTAAAAGGAAAAAGCCTTCGTGTCATATGCAGTCGATTGCAGAAAAGTTTAGATATTTTTTCTTCCTACTTGCAAAAGTGGAAAATCTCTCCCAATGCTTCTAAAACTCAAATGATAATTTTTCCTCATAAGCCTAGGGCTTCTTTCCTCAAGCCAAACAATAATCACGTTGTCAAGATGAATGGGGTTATTTTAAGTTGGTCCGACAAGGTTAAGTACTTAGGACTAATTTATGATAAAAAACTTATTTTCAAAGAGCACATTGAGAGTATACAAGCCAAGTGCATCAAATATACGAGATGTTTATATCCTCTTATTAACAGGAATTCTAAACTTTGTTTAAAGAACAAACTTTTGATTTACACACAAATTTTTAGACCAGCAATGCTTTATGCTGTACCGATCTGGTCAAGTAGCTGTTCAACAAGGAAGAAAACGCTCCAAAGGATTCAGAATAAAATTCTGAAAATGATTTTGAAGCGTCCTCCTTGGTTTGGTACACTCGAATTACATAGACTTACTGGTGTTGAACCATTAGAAGCTATGTCAAATAAAATTATTAACAATTTTCGACAAAAATCGTTGCAATCCTCAATTGCTACGATAAGCTCTCTTTATAGCCAATAAGTTAGCAATTAAGTTAGTTGTAAGTTTACTTCCCCTTTTCTGACAAGTAGGTTTAAATCCCTACGAATGATAAGTCCTAATTGCGAAAGCAAACAAATCCTAACAATTAAAATTACAAATTTCTAACAGTGTTGAGAAGTCACCATTTGTGATTGGACACACATACTCATTATTTACTAATATTTATCATAAATACTTAAGCTACTAACAAATCCCCCCTTAAAAAAAAAAAAAAAAAATAGACGACCCATTGGCCCATTGGCTCTCTCTAACTACGTCAAAATAATAGCCATTTGTAATTAAACGGTAATAAAAGGCCGATGTTCTTAATGCTACTAATAATTCTGGCAGTTCAGTAGTGAATGTTGACCATGCTGAACACAAAGTTTAGTAAATTGTTCCGTAGTCCAGCAAACCCGAACTTAACGAAAATTCAGATATATTTTTTATTTTCTAAATAAATTACTAATTTGCAAGTAATATCATTGCGCGTTGAAAATTACAAACTTTTTTCGAACTACCAGAGGTATCGATACTTCGGCCAAAAGCATCGAGTATTTTGGAATCGATACTTTCTATACCGATACCACGATACTTGGTATCGTTTTGTGCAAAAGTATTCGAGTACTCAGGTATCGATACTTCAGACAGTATCGCCCATCCCTACCATCGCTATAGATATCAGCATAATAAGTTGAAAGAACAATTGCCATTATTTAGCATAACTAAATTTCTTTGTAAGACTTCGTTGAACTCTCGAAGCTTATCGAACTGGTTTCCCGATTTCACTTCTAGGCAACTCCTGAAGGAGTATTCAAAAATGTACTGTGTACTCATAACTAGGTAAACCCATGTAAACAAGTTTGAATCATCAAAGCAGAATCAATTGCTGGGCAATTTGCATCAGCGATGGCATCGCCAACCGTCCCAGCAGAGTAGATCGAGCATTGATAAGGTTTCCTCTGTTGAATAGAATCAATTTTCCATGTTGCTGAATCAATCAATTGAGCCGATACAGAAAAAAAAACTGCGCACGTCTGCCGCTAATGGTTATGCTTAAACATTATGGTAGACATGCAGACACACAAACACTAACCGAGACCCATCCTACTACGCTACTTTCAATGTTAACCAGCCGGTGATGAAAAAGAGGCCATAGATCAATCCATTACATTCCATTGTCGGGATTGCCTTTTCACCATCGGAAAAGTGTTTTGCTTTTTTTACCCCTCAGTACCATCATTCGCAGCCGGCTGCCGGCTATAGCAAGAAAATGCGCGATTTCTCGCGTAACACATTACACAGCATAGTGTTATATACACAGCTTGTTGCAGTGAATTTGCGAGGGAGTATTGGAGAAAAACCGATTTCTGTAATAAAAAAAAATCCTTATCTGTTGATTTTTTTCTGATCTTGTAGATTTTGGTTTAATATGAACAGATAACACCTAGCTAGGAAACCTTATAACTTAATGGGGTGAAAACATCTTACCCATTGTAACCCCTATAATATAACAGCTGCACCATCGAAACAGGAAGCCAAGTGGTTCTGAACTGGCCACTAACCAGAAGAAATTGCAGTACAGTACCGGGCCACGATAACCGCCTGTCAGCAGGCAGAAGCTACCTCTGCAAGGAGTGGATTGCAGTAATTGGGGCAATGTTTCTTTTTGATAAATTACCCACGCGATAAGTTCATCGCTAGGATTGAAACGTAATTATTCTAACACGTTAAAATTGACACGCGTTTTAACTCATGCGGCTTATGAAAATTATGTTTTAGAAGATAATGTTACTACAAAAATCTCTGTTTAAAACATTATGTTGAGCATTTTTTCCGTTGCTGTTTGTGGTTTTTTATTTGTTTCGTTTACATGGTTCACAAAAATAATATTACTTTATATCTATTAGTGTACATTGTACAGGTTTATTGCGGTCATTGAATCAGCAATAGTTTTTTTGAAAGGATGGAGAAAATTTAATTCGCTTTATCAAGAATAAAAAAATCTTGCATTTCCCACGGTTTATTTCTAAGCCACAAAAACCATCACTAGATGCAGTTTGCCATCGCGATGTGTGATGAAAATAAAAGGATCTCTAAAGCTCATTCACCAAGTCTCACAAGCTAGCCATTTTAATTCTTCGAAAGTTCCTTTAGTGTTTGAAGGATCTTAACATTGGCCCTGCGGTTTTGCTATACCAAATGTATAGTCGAGTGAATGTTGCGCTAAGATCTACCCGTGCTTTCTCTACTTATTAGCATACGCACTATAGTTCGTGCGGAGCTACTTCCTGAAAACTTTTGCTTGTTACTTTACTCAAAGTTATAAGACTCTCGTCCATCTACGATTGCATAAACTTTAAGCAAATATACCCATGGGATGAAAAGGTAACAAATCATTTTTTTTTTCAATTCAGCACTAGTTTTCAACAAAACTTTTCCTTCCATTGCTCCCAAATGTATTTTAGGGTGTTAGCGGCGTTAGATGACACAACGTTAAAAGGATAGTGTCCGTTAGCAATTTCCGTCACCACATAAACTTGCTGAGTAATGTACCGACATACCTATCTGACGTCGGTGGTGATGGAGGTAGGTAGGAACGAACGGTAGCTAAAAACAGAGTAACTCGATAGCGACACAAGCCATATCCGCCTATAGACCATTGGGATGGGCTACAGCCACTAGCTTGTACCCTATGATGTCAGCGCTTGTTCTTATCTCGAGAGGAATGCATCTTCATAAATCTTTCCCGTCTAGCACACCACTTCCAGTTCCATAGGATGGCTGTGTGATGAATTCATTCCAAACATATTTCATATCCATTTGTATTCAAATTAGAGTGACCCAGAAATCAATCAAATTAAATTCAATCTTGAAGTGAAAACAATGTGGTGAACTTTCAACTGCTTTTAAGTATACAACATAAACAGGTGAACAGCTCGAAGCAATTAGATAAAATAATTAAGAATAATAAAAATGAATGTGAATCATGTTAAGAATCATGAGGAGTTGATTTCTTGAAAACTTTTTGAGAAATTTAAGATTGTTTTATATAATCTGATTGACAGTTTGAAATTTTTTACTTCATGCTCTGTGATTCACCGCATTGTACATGGAACGAGCTTTTAAATTCACCTTTTATACGTTTACGTAACCGACCGGTTTTCCATGAGGAGTCAGCCTAAAAATTCACAGTTATCAACTCCCGCGGGCATTTCTCTTCCGCTTCGAAAAATATTGACGCTTGGATTCTAGCGCTAGTGGCGATTCATCATTCATCGAAGTAAATGTGTAGACACGACTAGCCACTGAGCATCACATAGCAAAACAGGAAAGCCGTATCCTTGTGACGGGGTGCAGCTTTGAGGCACACATGTGCTATTTCTGTTTATAGTGATGAAAACAATTTCGTACAATATTTGCATGGCGCGCCACATAAACTCTTAGTAACATGCGATATTTTATAGTAGTCTATGGCTTCTTATGTTGTTTATGCTAGCATTTTCATTGAATTTCATTCATGTAGGGTACTTTACTTTTCCAACCAATGCAAGTTGCTTTTTGCTGGTTCAAAGATTTGCACATAGTGTACGTTTTGTTTCGAACAAAGTATATGGTTCTTTACATTGGTTCGGTTACAACAAACACTTTCCATAGCAGAAGGAGTGTGAAGAAAATCCATTCTATCGCTGCTTTCGAACGGTTTATCAGTGTCTATCATATACCTATAGACTGTTGGTTGCATTTGAATCAGCTAAAGGACAATCACAAAGCAGAAAATATCAAACAAATGTCCCCTCGTTGACCACACAAAGAAAAAACTATTTCAGCTTTACGATCAAATAATACCTAATAACTTATTCAGCTGTGCTAGAAGATTAATATTTTGTCAAGCAAAGTTGCCAATACTCAAAACTGATGCGCCAAACAACAAAAAAGGGAAAAAATAGTTCAAGAGAGAAAGTTACGAAAGTTACTACGAGACACCTCTAAGCATTTTAGAGCATTTGAAGGAACAGGGTGATGTTGACATGAGACTGGGAAGTGACTAGATTTGGCCATGAACGAATTTAAAAGTAACATTGATTATAAGAAAAGAGTGGTCAAGGTTTTTTGCTTCAAACGTAATCTGCAGAATTTGAGTTTAACTTGCCGTGTTGCGAAAGAGCTAGTGTTTTATGCAATCAAGTGAATTAAAGCAAGAAATAATTAAAAAGTAGAACATTGTTGACGCCATTTTTGCCTTTCTCCTAGAAAGGTATAGCAATCACCGAAAAAACCAAAGGTATAGTTCGAAAGTTATAAAAAGAAACGTGTTCAGAAAACTTTTTTAAATTCACTCGTTATTCCAAAGATGGCATGACTGATTTCAACAATTTATTTTTAAATTAAAGGTTTAGTTGCTTTATTAGTACCCATTACATTTGATTTTAACACTGGTTGACAAAATCGAAAAAAAATGCTGCTCTTAAGCTGACAATAGTTGCCCTAGATAGAAAAAAAATTACAGGAAAAGCTATAATTTTTCATTTTTTTCTTAATTCGACCTTTGGGGCCCAACTTGTGTTGACCAGTGTAATCGGACTTTCATTTTGATCATTATGTGATAAATTGTAAAAATATCAAAAGTCTATTCTCTCAAAAATTACACGACTTGTTTTAAGAAAACAGGTGTCAATCGAACAGGTTGTTCCTCAAACTTACAAAGAATCGAAACCCAAAGGCTGTTAAAAACTAGCTGCTTTGATCAAATTTCGAAATTAGGAGTCATTATGATAGAAAAACTATTTATTTAGTACAAATATTACGTCAAATTTCAAATACTATGCTCTATTCATTCCTTCAAATACAACATCAAAATCCTAAAATCCAAAGAGTGGATATACCTTTGTTGGATTATATTTGGCAATTGAAGAATGTTTTCCAGAAACCGGAA
Source organism: Wyeomyia smithii (assembly GCF_029784165.1). NCBI lineage: Eukaryota > Metazoa > Arthropoda > Insecta > Diptera > Culicidae > Wyeomyia > Wyeomyia smithii. Next base: position 120,042,603 of record NC_073696.1, on the reverse strand, counting down.
GTCGCAAACGCGGATTACAAAATGAAGTATGAAGTTGATTCCTGGCCTCTGAGCATCATCCCGGGTACTGAGAGGTCGAAGCAAGCCATGACCGAAATCGGACGCAAAAATTTTTCGCTCGCATGTTATATCGGAAGAAAAATTGTTTAAATTAGTTGTTGCATGTTCGTTATAGATGTTATCGCGGAGTGAGTTTATTTTCTAAATTTAAAATTGTTTTTTCTTGGAAAAGTTCGCGGATGGTTGTGCGAGGCCGTGATCAAGATTGGCCAGCTGGTTCCTGCTTTGAAATCATCACATTGTTTGGTGATTTTCGGTTATTTTACACCTAAAGAATTGTTAAACATATATACAGGTGTTCTATTGAAATGTGCTGAGTGCGAAAAGTGTGAAGTTCCACAGAAAAAGTGAATTTAATTGTGAAAATTGAATATTATTGCGTTGCTTTTTAGATTCACCAAAGTGTTTATTTTTTCTTGTTTTTTTTTTCTATCGCTGTCTTGGCGACGACGGTTTGAAAGTGTGGAGTGTGTGGTGTTATTACATACAATAAGGAGAGTGTTTTTCGAGCAGCTGCTCCACATAGTTTTATAGTGATTGAATGCTCATTAGGGATTTATTCATTGGCATAGTGCAAATTATATTTGGTTTGTATCTAATTAAACTTGAAGTGAAAATTTGCCAACAAGATCAAAACCATGCATCGCCGTTTACAGTGTTTATGTGCTATCTCTTTTCAACGAATGAAATGTTGTATGGATTAAACGAGTGTGTGAAGGCATACATGCATGTTGCCACTGTACTTCCATTTAAAGAAAAGTCCAAAAACGATGAAAACAACCAAAAAATGAAGCGATGAAAGCTAAGTATACGTTTTGTCTTGTCTGTATTGTAAAGTGATATTTTGATGCTTGTTTCTAGTTTTACTATATGTGAGAAAACAGATACAGAGAGATTTTGATTTCATCGTTGAAATTGTGTGCGCGGTATTTTTTTCCGCAGGGTTTCAGTAACAAGTTTTATTTTTGTCCACAAAGTGTTAGTGTGGTTTGTGGAGTTTGGAGTATGTGTTTCTCAGGAATCATATGCTTTGATTTTTTGATTGTTCTAGCTTTTGACCAGTTGTTTTACATAATTTGTTATATTTTTGACTAGTTCGGCACTTTGTCAATAAATTTAAAAATATATTCAGGCTTATATGTATATTTGCTTCTATTAAATTGTTGAGGCTTTGGATGCATGGAACATTGCCAGTTTTCATATTTATTAGGCGTATTAGGCGTACATTGTTAAGAGATAATCGACGTAAACGCCGAGTTCCTGCGCGTATGTGTCGGCCGGGGGGATTAAAGCGGTTGTTCGCAACGCTTCGGTGTAAGCGCGTATTCAGCCCGGGCGAGTTTTGCTGATATATGGACTTCCGGCGTGTGGTGATTTCGCGAAGTGAACCCAGATATTTCATCATATCTTTCTCATCTTCATCAACGTTAAGTCGGAGACTGCATCTAAATTATTACATCGGAAATCGAAGTAGATTTCGTTCAGTCGATAAATATCATTTCAACCCCCGCGTCGGTACCTTCCATGAGGTCGTATTATCTACAGATGGATCAACAACGCGCAATAGTTTTAGGTATAAAGAGCATCACCTTACGAGGAGATATACGGTAATTTTAAGTTGTCTCGGTTTAGTCAAAAATCCTGTATCCTCGCGTACGGTTTATTGTTGCGGTGTTACATTGTCAAACTAAATAAGTTCGAATCACATTATGAATATCGTGGCGGATGTAATAAACTTGTAGACGCGGCACTTGTTCTGAAGAACCCGACATTAGCGCATCGTTTACCAAAACGAACCCTGCTGTATACCTTCCCCTTTATCCAACATCCCAGTGATTTCTCGTGGAAGTGCAGAGGTGTTCTCGGCTTCCAATGAAGCGAGTATCACGTCAACATATTCCTATACAAGCTCCTTCTTTGACCTGCATTCGGATGCGGCCGGCGCTGGTATTGCCTAATATAAAGATTTTGGTCACTTGTTTTTACACATTGAGGATGCATGTTGGTCCCAAACATCATCTGTTGGTGTTTTGTGTAATTACAGCTGATCTTGCAATAACGGAGTAGCAACCGCGGGCGGTCAATCATGCTCATGCTCATGCTCATGCTCTGAGCATCACCCCGGGTACTGGAAAACTCACATTGCGTAATGTTTGTCCCTTTTAGACTGGTTTCTAGAAACCGGAAGCTACTGTCTAGTAATTTAAAATGGCGTCTGAAGATGATTTCATACCGCTACCCCAAATCGTATTGGATGATATTTGTCACTTTAAACTGTTGACCGGAAACTGTCGCAATCTTCGCCATCGAAATACCCAGGTTAGGCAGTTCGGCAATTTTATGATGGATTTTATGATTCTATGATTCAACCAGAAGTGGTCATCCGAATTAAAAATGGAGTTTGAGGTCGGATTCTGGCCACTGGGTATAATCCAGGTTTCAAGAACCCATATTGATTGGTGTTTGCCCATTCATTGGATGCCCATCAGAAACGATCAGTAATATCAACTGCGTAAAAGAATTTCATTTTCACTGATAAGATCATTAAAATTAATGTATAAGGAACAATATTTTATTGTAAATTATTTGAAATCTACTGACTAAAGTTGACATAAACAATCTAAATATTTATACGCAGTATATGAGTACAAATTGATTATACCACAATCAAAAACAAAATCGCATCATATATTTAAAGGAATTTAATGTTATTTGCATGTATATGAGTTAATGCATGTTCATATGTGTGTGAATGTTATATTTTAAATGTTCGGTATAGTTGTGCTGTTGGCTACCACAAATTTGTTGTTTAGAATTAATAACAAATCCAGCAGAAATTATCAAGGTGTATTTTTAAAGTGTTGGTGTAAATTTATTTTAACAAATAATAAGTTCGAATCAGAAAGGCTGGGTCTCACCGCTAGGTGGATTAATTTTTCACACAAACATGCAATAACCTTTTGATTTTTGAACAGGAATTGGTTTTTCTATCGAATGTTTTTCATTGCGTTACTTATAATGTAAATTTTATTCCATTATCGTCTGAAGAAGAGAGGAAAACAAGAAAAATGAAGTATGACAATAAAAGTGATAATATAGCAATGAAACCCTTGCTCGACTTTCTGCTATATTTTCCCAAATACCTCTTATGTTATTATGTTGAACAAAACAATATTTCAAAATATTAAATTATTCTGGCTGCACTGGATTTTGCGTAAGGTAATTTTTAATCAGGGACAGATTTAATAGCAAAAAAGAAAAGAAGAAGCCACTTGGTCAATCTTCTCTTAGATTTGAATCATTTGGGAGATTGAATAGTTTAATGATGGAACTGCTTATGATGGGGACATCGCCTCTATACAAATTTTTCGACATTTGACGATGCTTACTTACTTACTTTCCTGGTGAAACATCCCTTACCCAAGCAGCACATGCAACATGTTTTCAAATGGGACTACTCAATATTTGTCGTTTTGAAACCTTTTCAACGGTGCAAGAAACTTTTCCGGTTACTCTAAAGAAATTTAAAAGAATTGAGCAACATTTTGTTATTTACGTGTATCATTCTCGTAACTGAACACTTGAAATTGCTCAATAGTTTTCTGCAATCTATTCCCGACTGAATGTTTCATGATGCTTTTAAATAACGATAATGTCACATGATGTTGCATATTGTTGTTTCACAAATGTTTCCTTCTGGGGAAAGCAAACTAGTAATGAAAATGTATAGCAACATCTTGTTAAACCATATATTTGCTAAAATTGCCACACAGTAAACAGCCATCTTTAATATAAATGAATGATAAATGATTATTGTTGGAAACGTGGTTTTGTTATTCCATATTTCGCATGACTAACGCTGCATATCCACTGAGCAAGGTTTTTTGAACTATCGTTTCCCTAAACTTTGTTTATAATTTGGCGAGTTTGAATCATAAAATTTCTTTTACAACACTTTATGAAAGGCGCGTGAATAACTACGAAGTAAAAACACTTTTTGCACAGTAAATTTTGAATCGCAGGTAGAATTGCATACCCATCAGAAGCGTAAGTAGAGAAAAAAATCGATATATTTGAGATTTTTTATAATGTATGTAGTTACATGAAACTTCGCGACACCATCAGTGAATGAGAGTAAAGGTAAACAAACTAAATTTTATTTCTCCTCTTATTTCTTCCTATAATGCAGCGGCTATCGATGCAGATGATTATTTCACATAGCACTGTTAGTTGCATATAGACTCCACCTCTTGCGCTTTTTCGGTTATTTACAAGTTGAATAGTAGTAACGGATGCGAATTATTACAATCTTTGAATGCTGCATTGAGAGTTGCATTTGCTTCATTGCAACAATGTGTGCTGCTTGGGTAGGGTTTCACCTGCGTTACAATGTTACGCCAACGCACTTGGTCCATGGCAGCTTGTCTCCAGTTTCTTAAGCGTCCTACATTTCCGATTTGGTCCTACCATTTAGCTCGCTGTGCGCCTCTCCGTCTTGTAGCGACCAGGTTCGATACGAACACCATTTTTGCGGGACTGTTATTCGGCATTCTTACAACATATCCCGGTTATCGTACCTTTCCAGCTCTAGCGTTCTTATGGATACTGGGCTTGCCATAGGGTTGCGCCAGCTCGTGGTTCATTCTTCGCCTCCATGGTCCTAAGCACACGTCGTTCGAAAACGGCTAGTGCTTGCAAGTCCCCCTCGAGCGTTGTCCATGTCACGTGGCCATAGGGGACTACCGGTCATATGAGCACTTGGTTGATACGGGGGCGCAGTTTGCCAGACCTCAATGTCTTATGGAGTACGTAGTAAGTGCGACTTACAGCTACAATACGTCTGTAGATTTCCCTTCTGCAGTTGTTGTCTGACGTTACAATGATCCGAGGTACACAAATTCGTCAACCACCTCGAACTCAGCTCCGTCGATTACTACGATACTGTCTATGCGAGCCCTATCGCGCTCGGTTCCCCCTGATATGTAGTATATACTTGGTCTTCGACGTATTCAGCTTCAATCCAACCATTTCTGCTTCACGTTTCAACTTGATGTACTGTTCAGCAACCGCCTGGAACGTTCTTCGAACAAGGTCGTCAGCGAAGCTGATGCCCCGCATGTTAAAGGCCGCACGTTTCATAACACCTTCAAGTGCAATAATGCACAGGAGGCAAGAAATCTTTGGTGTCTCAAATGGACTTGATACCGCACCCGAAATCCTCACACAGTATTGTACACCATCCATCGTGGACTTGAACAGTCTTGTTAGTTTGGCAGGGAAGCCATTTTCGTTCATAACTTTCCATAGATTTACACGGTCGAAAGTTTAGTAAGCCGCCATAAAATCGATGAATAGGTGGTTCGACACTTTTGGAAGACCTGCCGCGTAAAGGTTAAGGTTAATATTTGGTCCGTTTTCGATCACCCATCCACAAAACCGTGATGACTTCTCATAAACCTTCGTGCTAGCAGCGAGAGACGGCAAAAGATGATCTGGGAGAGCACTTTGCAGGCTGCGTTGAGAATCGTGACCGCTCGGTAGTTCTCACATTCCATTTTGTCGCCATTCTTCTACATTGGGCATATTAATTCCTCCTTCACCTCCTTTGGTAGCTGTTTTTTATCCCAAGTCCTGACTATCAGCTGATGCAGACAGGAAGCTTGATAAACTCCGCTGCGATGCCATCCTTTCCAGCTGATTTCCTGTTCTTGAGCTGCTGGATAGCATCCTTAACTTCACTTATCGGGAGCGGTATGTCTCCCTCATCCACTGTACTGACGAAGTCGTTCTTCCTGCCGTCTTGGGCCTCTGCCTCTGCATCATTCAGATGTTCGTTGTAGTGCAGCTTCCACCTGTCGATCACCTCATGTTCATCCTTCAAGATTTTTCTATCTTTATCCCGACACATTTGAACTCGCGGCACGAAGCTTGCGCGGGATGCGTTTAGTTCCTTATGGAATCTACGCATTTCTCGAGAACGATGCCAGCTGCTCCATTTCCTCACACTCCAGCTATTCCATGCGGCGCTTTTTGGCCCGGTTTGTATCAAGTCACGATATGACAGACCCTGCTGCAACATTAATGCCCGCGCTGCATTCTTCTCGTTTAGAATCGTTTGACAGTCGAACCAGCCGTTACGTCGATTCCTCTCGACTAATTCAACAGCACCTTCCGCTGCGTTGTTAACTGCTGCTTTCACGGTACTCCAGCAGTCCTCCAGAGGGGCTTTGGTAAGCTCTCCTCCATCCCCGGCAACGCTGCCTCAAGGCATTGCACGTACTCAGTAGCGACTTCGGGAAGTTTAAGTCGCTACAGATCATAGATTTTGCGTAAGGCACACGAAAATAATTTTCAATCAGGGACAGATTTCAAAAAAAGCAAAAAAAGAAAGAAATGAACCGCTTGACCACTCTTCTTTTTGAATTGTTTGGTTTCGTTTCGTTTAATGATGAAACGGTTAATGATAAGAACATAATTTTTTTGGCATTTGACGATGCAACTATATTGTAATGTTTTAAGGTATTTCTTGCACATATGTATAGTATAAAATTATTTAAGAAACATTTTCTTCAGTACCCAAATGGCGCCTGAATGACCAATTTTCGTTAGTTTTTTCGATTGATGATTATTGAGAGACCAATCCGAATCCTATCAAAATCCAATCCAAATTCAAACCAAATCCAATCCAAATTCAACCAAAATTCAAATCCAAATCCAAATCCAATTCAAATCCACTCCGAAACCAGATACAATCCAAATATTATCCAAATTCAATCCAAATCAAATCCAAATAAAATTCAAATTCAATTCAAACCTCATACAAATCCATTCCAAGTCCAATCTAAATTCAATTTAAATACAATCCAAATACAATCCAAATCCAATCAAAAACCAATCCATATCGTATAAATCCAATTCAATCCAATTCAAATTCAATTCATATCCAATCCAAATCCAGATCCAAATTCAATCCAAACCAAAACTAATTCAAATCCAATCCAAATCCACTCCGAAACCAAATCCAATCGAAATACAATCCAAACATTATCCAAATTCGATCCAAATCCAATCCAAATAAAATTCAAATTCAATTCAAATCCAATCCAAAGCAATCCAACCAAAACTCAAATCCAGATCCAAATTCAATCCAAACCAAAACTAATTCAAATCCAATCCAAATCTACTCTGAAATTAAATTCAATCGAAAATACAATAAACATTATCAAAACTCGATTCAAATCCTATACAAATTCAATCTAAGTTCAATCCAAATTCAATCTAAAAACTACCTTAAACTTAATCCAAATCCAAATCCAATCTATTCTAATTCTAGATCGAATCCAAATTTTATCCAAATCCATTCCAAATTCAATCCAAATCCAATCATATTTAAATTTCAACTTTGAACCAATTTGGAGCTTGTCTATAATACAATGCTTTGATTTGACAAGTCACTTTCAAAATATGCAATTCAAAATGTTTTAGTTTAACCGTACAACGCGACAATGGCACAGCTGACGGTAAAGATGTCGAAAAAATATGCAATGCATTACCTTGCGCTGTTCTCCGCAGGGGCCTATAAACGTCAACATTTTGCCTACCTACCATAAATTCATCACAGCGTCAATATTTCGTTTCAAATGCTTATAAAACTTATTTTATTCATTGAAAGTGCATATTGTACTGAAAACAAATGTTGAGTTCTTGTTTTTATTTTTTCATCTCAAACGACATTTATTCGAGTATAAGTCTACCGACAAAATGGGATGTTTACTCTATTTCACTTGTTTTAGGGCAAACCAACCGAAAAGTGGGTACCAGAAATGCTGGTACCAGAATCAATGAGTGGTAGATGGAAAATGTATGGAGTTTGACAGCCACAAGATCCGCTTGGTTCTCCGTTACAATTTTACGCAACCCCTAGGTTGTTGTTAACCCCACTCTTTAGTTGAGTATGCATCGTGTAGAAAAACAAGGCGAGTTCGCAGGAAAAATGTTAAGCCAAATCGCTCCGGTTCTTTCTACGAATTCAGTCAGATTGCCTTGACACGCATCACGGCATGTTATGAACCATAAAGCCAGTTGTCACTTTTTTAATCTCATGCCTCCCCCATCATTTTGATACCAAAAAAAATTGGCGTGCTTTTCCTTTTTACATTTAAGAGTTTAAGACATTTGCATGATTAAAAACTTATATGAAGGTAATTATTACTTAAGCTTCAATTTTTACATCAAATTCATTTTATAATTGAACTAAATAATAACATTTTACTAGAAAAGCACATAACTGGAAGTGTACATGTTGAGTTTGCAAACCACCAACTATTTGCATAAATTAGCATATTCGGGCTCAACATGCATACCATACCTCGGCAGACAGCTTTTGCAATCTATCATGGATTGAGTTTTGAAACCGACACAATTTCAATTTGGCCAATTCGAATTGCGGCTGTTTGCAGGATGCTCGACCGACGTTATACCATCCCGCCAGCTGGGCTTTGCTAGAACAAAAATCAAACCATTCGTTAAAAGCATTTTATCCTGGCACGTAGCATAAAATGACTCGATCAACAAAAGCGGATTGGGACCGGAAAAGTGCACAACTATATATAAAGACAGGGCGAGTGTGGTTGTCAAATGCATCGTTACGAGTTGCTTCAGTAGCTTTGTGCAATTTGCGGAACTACACGAGAAATATTCGTTGTGCCAACATGATGATATTGGATGTGACCACAATTCTCTACTCCGCGTGGGTTTGCCGAGCACGGATTCGAAAGTATTATTTTGCCAACTCGCTGAAAGTGGCACCATTCTACAGTGCAGCAAACGATTTGGATAGCATAACTAGCATAGCAGTGATGGGGTGAACCAGCAAAACGAATATCCAAATAAATGTATGTGTCGAGTGTGTTCTACCTTTCCTGTGACCACTTACTGGTTACTACGACAGGGGTTAGATACTCGATAAACTTTGCAAGACAAACTGCTGGTTCGTACTGCAGTATATAAACTGTGTCGTTATGCAATATTCGTTTAGAAACAATTGATTGGCATTATGTAATAATTTAATTGCGGTACGGACAAATTATGCTAGCGTAATAAATCTACAGTTATAACAGATCTGTTGTAAAGTTTCCTGTCTTAGAGGGGAAAAAAAATTTTTTTTTGGTAAATTCAACTTGAGTATTCAGGGTAGTATTGTCTTGAAGATAGGATATGTTTTTGTTTGTTATCAAAATAGCCAGAAAAAAGGGTAGAATCTCTTCACACCGAGTAATTTAAATATCAATTCAAGCAATACTTTTTCTTTGGTTTAGCCGTTTTTGTTATTTTATCCTCCAATCGCTTCAACAACACTCGTAGCAATTGCTGCTGATTGGTTTTTCTTTCTCGAGATAATCGATGAAGATTACTCCATGCACATTCCAAAATACAAACGTTACCTTTCCAGCCGGCTGTAGAGTTTTTCCATACAGCGAAGTGAATTTTCCGGGTCCTAGTCAGAAAGCTGATTGAACTTCGAAGGCTCCAAGCCATGTTTTATCGGCTGCCTCATATCAATGCGAAAATTTCATTTCTATTTCGGTTGAATAGCTCTAGAGATTGCTTCGAATTATTGAAACGTTCTTAATGTTAATCGATTGAGAAGCTTTCACGGGCGCAAATATTCGTGTAGGGTATGTTTACCACATTCTTCATAAGGTGGGCCATCTCGTTACATCGCGATAATTCAAAATTCGGTTTCTGTTATAGAAGCCTCTTTTAGACGTCCATTGCGTGCTTGTAGTACCTGTATGGAATTCAGCAAATCGCTCACAAATCGTTTCTGGTTCAAAATTCGGATAATATTTACGAAGCCATTCTTTGATTGGTGTTTTTTTTTTCAAATGCAATCAACACACGGAATTCACTTTTTTATTGTCGAATTTTACAGCTGGTTTTTTCCTTTCGAGTCAAGATTTTAAGCTCGTGGTGTTTATTTGACACAGACTTCGCAATACACTACTATTGTTAACAACAATTGTGGCAGTCGTTCTACCAAACCAAAATTCGAACAGTGAGCAGCACTGAGAATATTGACGATTACAACACTGGAGCGTCACGACCAGGGATTTTTCTGCAAAACGCAGATTGCTAGCGTCCGTGTGCAGATTTTTATTGATTTGCAGATATTTGCAGATTTTCCATAGTTTCTGCAGATTTTCGTCAAAGTCTCCTTATATTTGCCCAGATTTTCTCAAAACGTGTGCAGATTCTCGCAGACTTTTGCCTGCGCGAACGAAATTTTTTGGAATCACGGATAGTTTTTTTTTTTTTTCAAATTTCAAGTTGATTTTTGCGGTTTTTTAGCAGTACACTGCCGCTCATGGCAAGTCCGTCCCAATTGCATTTTTGTCAATTATGAGTTTATTTATGGAATCAATTCCTTTTTATATCTACTTTCGATAAAACAAATATTTTTGAATACTTCGTTCTGAGGAACTATTAAAAAAATAGCAAGTCGGTTTGTCCCATAGCAAAAGTGATCGCAAGTCGGTCCCATTGAAAAAATCTTCGCAATTTAACCCCACAGCCAATAATGATTATGAAAAATGTGATATTTACCACATCTTATGGTATTCAGGTTTAGAATTGGATATACCAAGGGATATTCGATAGGAGGTTTGCTTGAATTTTACGCGTTCTACATCGTGTGGCTCTAGCTGATAGTACAATGTTTTCTTCAAGACAAAGTTTCCACCAGTAGCTTCTTTCAGCTGTTGTTTGTTGACAGTGAACGCTTTAGGTGTGTCACTGTATTGTTAGTTGAAGCATTCTTCAGTAAATACTACTTTTCGTATTTTATCCGTATTTTATGTAAAGACGTGGGCAAGAATTGTTCAATTATTGTCGTGAATTTCGTTTTGAAGAATTTGTCAGTCATATCAAATACTTCAGTACGCTACTTATCTTTTTTTTTAACGGAGCAAACGGTTTTCCTAAGCTATAGGCTTTCTTTCAGATTTGCTTCCACTGCTACGTGGAAGCTGTCCACCGTCACGAACGTGTGACCGCTCTCAGGAAAATTTAGAACAAGTTCCTACACCTAAACTGATTTCGAATTTATGAGTAGTATCAAATGTAAAAACAAAATCTAATTTAATTTTGAGCGGCGCAGTTGGTACATTGTATTATGCTTCTCATAAAAAACTTGTTTAATGAAGCACGAGAGAAGGTCATTTATGAATTGACCAGCGATGGATTCATTCCAAACGCAAGCTATAGCACCGCCATCGATTTGCAGTAGTTTGTTTTTCATCACCGGTCGTAGCTTGCTATGGGACTGACTTGCTATCATTCTGGCTACGTACCCTAAAAGTAATCGCATGTGAGTCCTAGCTTATGATTTTCAACAAATTTTAATCAAATTTCGGTGTGTATGCAAGTTTTATGATGCAAAAGTGTTAGATTGTTATTGCAGTACTAAATTCTGTTGATGGTCGTGATTGAAAAAGCATTTGAGTGCAAAATTTCACCTAGAGTGTTACGATTTTTAATTGCTGTTTTCTTATCAGCACCAAAACGCAAATGGGACAGACTTGCTATGAGCAGCAGTACATACCAGACATTTTTTAAAAACATCTGGCATCTCTGGTTACGATTATTAAGCTGCTTGTCATGTCTTTTTTTGGCAACGCTGCTTTAGTTTGTTTACATCACCTTGATTTAGCTCTGTTTTGTTTTTTATTGTTTTACCATAACACCGGTTGTTATTTTTCTTCTTATGTCGTGCTAAAGCGTAGTATCTGAGTGCCTGCTCTTAGAAGATAGTGGAATTTACTATTTCTAACTAGTCTACAGTGATATTTTGCGTTGTAAAATAAGTTGCACCAGCATAATTTATTGTTCGACTCTCGTTACAACTCTTTATTGCTGCGACCGTAATCGTCATAACAGGTGCAAGTCGCGTGGAGGTGGTGTCCTGATAGCTGTTTCCAAACGTCTAAATATCTGTGTTGAACCGACCTCAATAAGAGACACCATTGAACAGCTTTGGAATAGAATCTCCATGCCAACTCGCAGCATTAGTTTGGGAGTAGTCTATCTTCCTCCCGATCGTAGGTCCGATGTGACCGCTGTTGAAAACCACATCAACTCCATCAGCTCCGCTTAGACCAAAATGATCTAAAGTTTGTTTTTGGAGGCTACAATCAGCCGGGCGTAATTTGGAAACGTGGGAGCGCACAGTGGTCTGGAACTGCATATATTCGGAAAAAAGTCCATTTTTCAACTTAATGCATCGAGCAATCCCTCTTTGAGAAACATTTTGCAGGGTTTAAAGCTACTGAAGAATCATCAGATTGTTCGGATTATGAATGTTGTCATACATTTAACTTAGCTGAGGAAGTAGGCTTCTTATGCACTCACGACTTCTCTATTTTCACGTTGTTTACCCAGGTGATTTATTACAGAATGCAGAGGTAGTAACGAATGTTACAATACTCAAGTAACAATTCTATAGCTACTTGGTTTCCTAACGGTTTTATCACAGCAATGAATATTACCAACGGTTTTATGGCGGGAAAACCCGCTGCCAAAAATAGCAAGTCGTAATGAACACTGATAGCTGCTAATAAAACTCTAATAAAACTTACAATAAAACCGCCATAAAACCGCTCCAGCTTGCTGTCATATAATATAGAAACCAGTTTTATTGCGGTCATTCAAAATCTAAAAAACTTCTAGTTGGCTATGAAAAATATCTCATAAAATTGTAATAAGTGCCCAGTTTTAACCTGTCAAACTTGTAAACAAATATATGTAGGCAATAAATGTTCCCTCGTGTTCATAGAGACAGAAACAAACAAGTTTGCTGGCAACTTTCCCCAGACGTTCACAATATACAGCGTGCGACGTGCCAGCGGCTATTTTTTAAAAAGTAATGTTAGCTTAGACCACTCATTAAATTAAAATTCGAACTGCCTAAATATTAATAGCCGTTACGCATACCTTAACTTTGTTTGATATATCTGGATCGTGAAATTCGAGATTATTCGGGGTTTTCTTCTTCGACATACTATAAGTAGCCGTAAATCATGTTTTTAAAGATTAATTGTTAAATTTCTCAAAAATTACATCAGGTACTAACTTCGTATCCAAGGAGAAGTTTCTCAAAATTCTATTCTCTACAAACTTCCTTCAGACATTATCCTTCTATTTAACTTCCTTGAGAAATTAGCGACAGCAACGCCCTAGCGGTGAAATTTGAACTACATAGCCATTACCAAAAATTGGCCAATAGTTTCAGGATCAACATTCGAGAAGAAATCGTTCATCTATGAGGCAACCCTTAGTAGTTATTAATTTCGCCCTGATTTCAGTCCCTTCCGACCACTGTGGAGCGATGGCACACCTTCAATTGATCTGATTCATCCACGGATATCTGCTGCCTGTTCCGCTTTTCTAGACGGGTTTAGTTTGCACAACCTGACTCAAGTGAACCACGCTACTAACTACACGCAAAACTTTTCCTTATTACTTTAGAAGCAATAGCGCGAAATTGCCTTTAAGGTAACAAACCTATTATTTAAAAGGCAATAAAATTCTTCCCCAGTCAAGTAACAACACATACTGTCATATATTTAGCACGTGTTACGGGAGTACGACTATCTAATAATGGTCGTTTCAACCACATGCAGGATTTTTTCTGTCGAAAACTGCTCCCTTTCCATCTCAAGTCAAAAAAAAAAATCACACACCGTCGCATATGTTGCACATGTTACAATTTTCTTCAATCTCCAATTCATCCGGTGTGCGTGTATTAGTTCGCTCGTTGTATGCATACGGAGTAGAGAAAAAATATAACAAGAGCTGCCAAGCAGGATTTTCCCCGTCATAGAGTATGCAAACGTTGATGATTTCAAAGATTTGAAATGCGTCTTTAAATGACATCACGATCTGTATACTGCGTTAGAGAAAAACATAAACATTCGCTTTACTGCAAGATATCTAAAACACATACTCATTGGTTCATGGAAACTCATTTGCACCTGTTTGAAAATACAAAACTCGTGCCCATCCAGAACAATATTCGCAACTTCGGCAACTCTGGTCAGACAGTATTACATGTTTCCATTTCAAGTCAACACTGGACGAAACGAAAGTGTTTCTAATTAGACATTTGAGGTTGACGGTTGAGATTCTGATTATGTGTGGATGGAGGGGACAGAAATGAACCTTATCGTTGCATCAATACAAATGCAGCGAGTGAAGTCTTGCCAACACATGCATTGCGGTGCCTGGCTGTATGTTCTCCCGCAGAAACACATACAAGCGTGTGGCGTCATAATTTTTATTACTTTTTATTTATTACTCTTTGTGTATAATGCGCAGTCATAAGACACAATAAGTAATAAAAAATTGCCCTAAAGTGATAAAATGTTCCCCGTTTGTGTTGGGTGTAGAGATGGTCGGGTACGGATATTTTTACCCGAAACCCGTACCCGACCCGTGCCCGACGGGTTCGGGTCGGGTACGGGTAATTTAAAAACCAAGACTTCGGGTTCGGGTCGGGTACGGGTTTGAAAATTCTCAAATGGTCGGGTACGGGTAATTCGATTTTCGTGCATTATGAGAATTTAATTTTAACATTTCAAACCTAGGTGTTTTCTTAGTGTCGATAATCGGAAAGATCGGAGAAGAAATTACCCATTCTCACTCAACGAGAGATCGGCCAATACCTATTCTGACAGTTGTCGGCAGTCTTTGCACCAAGGGAATTACATCGTGTTATCTTTTTCTAATGTGAAAGTGAATAGTTCTTCCTGCAGCCGTTTTGAGTTAATTGGAATTTTTGCCGGGCTTTTTTCATATCTGTCAGGGAAACCGCGGAGCATTGTACAGTAAGGCAAATTAATACAAAGGCTGGTTAAGCAAAAAAAGTGTGGATAAATGCGACAAAAATATGGTATTTACTTAATTTTGGGGTGCTGAACACCAGTCCCCATTCCATTTTTTATTTGAGGCCGTCCATGAAGCACGTGACCTAAGCTTTATTGATTTTGGCACTTTTCCCCCTTACTTTTTTATTAAATAGAATTTAATCTTCAACCACAAGCAACGCCACAGGGCGTCCTCCTCACAGAAAAAAATTACATAGCTTTGGCACAACCCCTCGAATCAACCAAAGCGAAAAAAAAGTTTTTTTTTAATTAAAACAAAATAGGTAATACACACTAACTACAAATCAACTTTTTCTTTGACGCCAAAAAAATCCAAGCTATCATTGAAGCTGCGGAGCGTTTTAAAGTAATGATTTTTTTTTTAAAAACATATGTCAAAAAACGTCAGTATGCCAAACTTCGAAAAGTCATAAAAAAAATCAGATCTCATGATATTGCACCCAAATTTTGGATTAAAGCCCTTGAATGTTATAGCAACAATGGAAAAATATTATAAAACAGCTGACGTAAAAAAATTTTTCAGGCGGTTGGCCACCGATTCCCCACTGTGCATTGAGATGTTTGGTACGAAGCAAATATGTATATGAGATATGACAGCGATAGCATAGTCTTGGTTTGCACTGTGAACAGGGATGCCGCATGTACAGAAATATTTGTGTTATACCGATTTTTAGATTGAATCGATGACATCGAATCTGTACTCAAAAATTAAAGGTTTTCGGCAAATGCAAATTTCTTAAGTTATAAACAATATTAACTTTGACCTTATTATAATGTTTAGATTTCAGTTTGCTGCGATGTTCACATAAAACTCGTCGTTTTTTTAAACTCTATCAGACATGCACTTTTAATAGTGGACCCCTTCCGTATAGTGGACCATCCGCCTGGAAATCTGGGTTCATTAACATTCGTTCACATTCATACTCGGTTCTTGTCTAACTTCGGCCATCATCTCGAGAAACCACATATGACAATCAGTGCGTATAACGTGCGAGGTACCCAGGTATTTTTCCAGGACGGGTCGGGTACGGGTCGGGTTCAAGCAATTTCGGCGTTTTTTTCATTCGGGTACGGGTTGTTGGAATAGATATTTTTCGGGTTCGGGTCGGGTACGGGTGTTTTAAACAAACCAGACATCGGGTTCGGGTCGGGTACGGGTTTGAAAATTTTCGATTAGACGGGTACGGGTCGGGTACGGGTAACAAATTTCCCATACCCGACCATCTCTACTACTAACGACCACGATCGTCTACTGTCTACTGTCTACGTCTACTGAAACGAGTGAGTCCTTACTACCGCTTGACACGAACCACGCTGCATTAGATATAACGATCAATGTAACTCCACCCGTTCAGTTTGAGAACATATGTGAGGTCCCAAATCTTAAAGAGCTGATTTTGAGTCGTTAAGCATTGCTTTCTCTCGCATCGATTAGCAATTCTTAGAATCCTCTCCACCTATAAATGATGCCATTTAGTATTTCAACTGTGCCAATAATTCAGCAATCTACCGCATTGTTCCTCCGCGAACGCTTGCTCTAATTCTCGCCCTTTGCATCTCAAGGAACAGCGTTCCACGGCATTGCAACATTATTGTAAAGCGCGTTGCCCAATTCCAAAGCAACGATTCAACGAAATCAGTAATTTATACAGGAAATATAGCCGCTTCCTCTACAAACGGTACACCTACAGGATGCAGGGTAACCTCAGGTGAAATCCACGATTATTTATTATTATTATTCGTGAATTCTAAGCGCAAAGAAGAAGGTTACAAGTAAATATGTTTCTTGGTGATTGTCACGGCAGATGCTCAGGTTGATACTGCTCTACGTGACCTTCCTAGAGATGTTATCGATTTCAATCCGCTTGAAATAACAAGTCTTCATGTTACTGCTGCCATTGACAAACTGAAATCATCCCTCGCTGCTGGCCCTGATGGAATTCCGCCATGCGTTTGGAAACGATGTGTTTCTGTTCTTATTCATTCACCATGCCTGCTGTTCAATTTATCTCTTCGAGAACACGGGTTTCCCTCCAGTTGGAAATTCTCCATCATGTTTCCCGTGTATAAGAAAGGCGATAGACGTGACGTGAAAAACTACAGAGGCATCACATCTCTCTGGTGATGGAAATAATTGTAAACAACAGCCTATTCGCCAGCTACAAACATTACATCACGTTGGATTAACATGGTTTTTACCCGAAACGTTCAATTACGACTAATTTAGTCGAATTCTCGTCTTCTTGCTTGCGAAACATGAGTAACGGTGCTCAAGTAGATGCAGTATACACCGATCTGAAAGCGGCGTTCGATCTAGTAGACCACAGAATACTTTTAACCAAACTTGGAAAACTTGGAGTTTCATCTGCTCTCGTGCAATGGCTTGGTTCCTACTTGATAAATCGAACACTCTGTACTCTGCATTTCCTATTATTAACAGTATCACTACTGAAGTAAAAGATATGCTTTTCATTTATATCCGTGCTTGCGTGTGAGAATTTACCCTTTCGTTCCAAGCTTACTGTTCTACTATACCGAGCCTCTTTCTATTCTACCAGTATCGCCAAATGACAATTCCCTGGAGTGAGACTACACCTAACGTTCTTCTCTGGCCAGGTTAATTCTAAGAGGAACATATTATATCAAGAGGAAGGAGTCTTATCGAAACCTCGTTCTCCGTGCCAATGCCGCCAATTATAATTCCCTGGAGAGGATAAATATTCCTGAGATCAGTTTTATTATGAGAAGGGCTTATTTTATCAAGAGGAAGGAGTCGTTCCTCCTACCAACACCGCGTCACAATCACAATTCCCTGACAAGTCACTCAAGGCTTCACCTCTGGTCAGTTTTAATATAAGTAGAACCTATATTTTGCCAGGAGTCTTATCGAAACTTTGTTCCTCCAGCCAAGACCGCGCCATAATTACAATTCCCTGAAGAGAACTATTTTACGTTACTCAGACCAGTTTTATTATAAGTGGGACTTATTTTTGTTGGGATAAAAGCAAAGACGAGATAACAATATACACAATTGTCAGATCATCTCATATACCTTTTAAACTTCCGAACGACTACCAAAACATTATTGGTGAATATGTGTGTGTAATGTGCATAAATTATCAAATATGAGCTCAACAATAACATCTACAGAAATGTCTTGTCAAACGTGTCAAACCGCAAACACGCACACAGACACAGTTGATGTTTCTTGGACCCGTTGAGGGCATTTCGTCCTTGTTTCCAGTCACATGCAGGGAGCTGTGTGTCTTGTTATTGCTCGTCTTGGATAAAAGTCAGCAGGGTACTATAGTTTTCAGCTTGAAGGAAGGGTATGTAGTGAAGGAATGGAACCTGAGGATAAACCCATGTTAAAAGTCCTTTGACAACCAACTGGCTTGATTCAACCAAGATTCGAACCCACGACCACCCGCTTATCAAAGCGGGCTCTGACTCAAATCTGCCAGGCTGAACGCTGTCGGCTTTCAGGAACGCAAACTCTTGAGCAGAGACTTTTCGAGGCGCAAGCTGCATTCATTGATAAGGTTCTTCTAAATGAAATCGATGCTCCGGAAATCTTCTACTACCTGCATATATATGCCTCCGAACGATCGTTAAAACCAAGATCCCCGTTGAACCACCCTCAACGCAACGCACAATATGGTCAATTTGACCCAATAAGCTTCATGTCGGCCAGTTTCAACACAGTAGAAGATGCGTTCAATTTTAATATAATTGGTACAGCTTTTAAAAATAGAATTCGCGTTAGGTAACTTTATTGTGATTCATTATTGACATTGTTCTAGTATTGAGTTTTTGATTAAGACACAAACACTTTCAAATTAATTCTAATAAATTATAACAAATCATAAATTATTATTTTACTGACAATATGAACATTATTGAAGACATAACATAGCAAGCTAGAATAGTTTACAGATCAAAAGCGCGCTTAACTTAGTTTTGTACCGCTGCTTGAAAGAAATGACAATGGGACAATAGCACATCTATTCTAACGAAACTATATATAGTTAGCTACCATTAAGACTTAGAAACTCAAGTTGGATAACAATGCAAATGGGACGGACTTGCCAGGCGATTCAGTATAATCATTTCGAAAAAATAAATGATTATTCAATAAAATTCGAACGAGGGAAACATTAAAAAGTATTTATGTGAACCAAGTGCAATCGAATATTCATTTCTATAGTTATTTTATTGATATTATATTAGAAGAAAATATTAATACTTTAAAAAAGGAATAGTGGAATTAAAATGCATGTGTAATATCTGAATAAGTAAGTCATCGTATCAACTTCTGGTGTACTAAGTGGTAATGGACAATGTGATTCCGAAAAAAGCTTCGTTGTTTGATCGAATTATTTGCTTTATCCATATTCGTTAAAACTTTACTTCGCCACAACTAATTTATGTCACAAAATTCATAACTCACGTCAGCAGTTTGCTTTCAGTTATTAATTGAGAAATTGTTACCCCTGACATTTTTTTCTCAATGTGACATGAACCCTGATCCTATATGAAACAGATCCATGTAGGCACAAGTTCCTGCTATAAACACTAAGACAAGACCGGGCCCCTTGCTTGCTATATTTCGTTTTTCGTGATGATGAAGTAAAACGGATACGATATCTGATCTTTTTACTAATGCTTGGTATCAAAATTAGGCAGGAAATTCCTATTTTATTATATTATACCCTTATTTTTCTAGTTTGTTATGAGATAAAAAAAGAACTCAAAATATGGCGTTACATGGTGTCTTCATAAAAAACATGCGATCAATATTTACTGTGGTTGTCAAGAAGATTGAAATCCTAAAAATTCATCAATTAAAATAAAACCACGCATGATATTTCGTCATCCATATTTTCCACTCCAAACGAAATTGTAGCCTGAATTATAGCACAGCTTCTAAATGACGCTGCCGCTTCACACAGCATAATCCCTTATCGATTTTCTATGCGGAACGGTCTTTCGCGTGCCATTGCGAAAGCATTTCGTGAGAGGCATCGGAATTGATTTCCCTCCTTCCTACTAACGATTCTTCGATTATGAAAGCGTCGAATCTCTAAAGCTTTATTTTTTTCGGTTCATCAACTTGGGCTTCCCATAATCCTACCGGAATGGTTTAGTAGTCCGAATTTGCGTCTCCTCCAAACGGCAGCACCCATACTGCAAGAGTGAATGATTGCCCGTCCTTTTTGCCGTCATTTATCGGGAACGAATCGAAAGTAATATAAGCAGCAACATAAAGTTTTACTGTCCTTATTTGAATT